>NC_136998.1:11158241-11438241 GCF_032717465.1 Coenobita brevimanus
GTTTGTAGGCAGGATATCATTAGAGTGGCTCATGATTCCAGTTTGGCAGGACACCTTGGAGTGAGGAAGACTGTGGCACGCATTTTGAAACACTTCTACTGGCCAGGTATCTTCAGGGATGTTTCCTGGTATTGTAAGTCTTGTCACACCTGTCAAGTTGTGGGGAAGTGTAATCAGACCGAAAAGGTTGCACCTCTAGTTCCCATTCCTCCTTTTGAGGCGCCATTCACCCGTGTGTTGGTGGATATTGTGGGCCCTCTTCCTAAGACTTCTTCAGGATTTTCTTATGTGTTGACCCTGATTGATATGGCTACTCGTTATCTTGAAGCCATTCCACTTAGAAATATCTCAGCAAAGAACGTGGTTAAGGAAATGCTAGGGTTCTTCACAAAGTTTGGTCTGCCCAAGGAGGTACAGTCAGACCGGGGAAGTAATTTCATGTCAAATGTTTTCAAGCAGTCTCTGAAAGAGTTGGGCATCACCCAGAACACGTCTTCAGCTTACCATCCCCAGACCCAAGGAGCGTTGGAGAGATATCATCAAACACTCAAATCGATGCTCAAGAAATACTGTTTGGAACATCAGAAAGACTGGGATAAAGGTCTTCCATTCGTTGTATTTGCCGCAAGAGAATCTCCAAATGAATCACTGGGCTTCTCACCCTTTGAACTACTGTTTGGCCATGAAGTAAGAGGACCCCTTAAGCTACTCAAGGAATGCTGGCTGTCGGAGGAAAATGACGTCAACCTGCTGGAGTATGTGATGAAGTTCAAAGAACGGCTGTCCACTGCTTTACAGCTGGCGAGAGAGAATTTATTAGCTGCTCAGGAGAAGATGAAGACTTGGTATGATAAGAAGTCCAGGTTACGCCACTTTCAGCCAGGAGATCAGGTTTTGATTCTGCTACCGGTGCATGGGCAACCTCTTCAAGCCAAGATTAGTGGTCCTTATTTCGTGGAGAAGAAACTCAGTGATGTCAACTATGTCGTTGTCACACCATCATAGAAAGAACAAGCAACTTTGTCACATCAACATGCTAAAGTTATATCACAGGCGGGACGAAAATAACCCAGTCTGCACTGTAGCTGTTCCACCCGAGTCTGCAAGTGAAGTTCTCCCATGCAGCATGAGCCTGAGTGATAGTTTGGGGAAGAATCCTGATATCATGAATGATCTCCAGACTAAGCTTTCTCATCTAGCTCCCGAGGAAAGGCAGGAGTTTTCGGCATTACTGCAGGAGTACCCGCAAGTGTTCCGTGCCACTCCAGGAAGAACCACTGTGTTGATGCATGATGTCGATGTTGGAGACGCAAAGCCAATTAAACTGCCTCCTTACCGTGTGAACCCAGTGAAAGTTCCTCTCATCCAGAAGGAGCTTGGCTACCTGTTGGACCACAAGATGATTGAGCCCTGTCAGAACGAGTGGAGTTCTCCTGTCACTCTAGTCCCTAAGCCAGGTGGGTCACAGCGGCTTTGCATCGACTACAGACGTGTTAATCAGATAACCAAAACAGAAACTTACCCTCTCCCTCGCGTGGAAGATTGCATAGACAAGATCGGAAAGGCTAGGTACATAAGTTTGATTTGTTAAAGGGATACTGGCAAGTACCTATGACTGAACGTGCTAGGGAGATCTCATGTTTTGTAACACTAGGAAAGACTTTTGCATGTTCTGTAATGCCATATGGTATGAAGAATGCACCAGCCACATTTCAGAAGCTCATGAATGTTCTAACAGAGGGTTTGGCAGGGTGTGTTGTTTATATTGATGATGTATTAATCTTCAGTGACAACTGGAAAGATCACCTATGCCATGTCAGTAAATTTCTTGAGCGTTTGGTTCAGGCTAATCTTGTAGCTAATTTATCAAAGTGTGAGTTTGGTCAAGCTAAAGTTCAGTACCTTGGGTACGTAATTGGTGATGGACACGTTGCACCACCAGGAGCTAAGGTTCAGGTTATAAGTGATCTTCCCAGACCTAAAAGTAGGAAAGAGCTACAGAGATTTTTGGGAATGGTAGGTTATTACAGGAGATTTGTTCTTAACTTTTCAATTCTTGTATCACCACTTACAGACCTACTGAAAAAGGGAGTTAAATTTGTCTGGACCGATAACTGTGAATCCTCTTTCAGCAAACTTAAAGCTATCCTATTAATTCAGCCAGTGCTTGCTACTCCAAATTTTGCTAAGCCTTTTGTGATGGCTGTTGATGCAAGTGATACAGGAGCTGGGGCTGTTTTGCTGCAAGAGAATGATCAGGGTATTGAACACCCTGTATCTTATTACAGTAAGAAGTTCACTCCACCTCAAAAGAACTACTCAACTATTGAGAAAGAGCTTTTGGCCTTGATTTTGGGTTTACAGCATTTTTCATTTTATTTGTGTTCTGGTTTTGACCCCATAGTCATTTATACCGATAATAACCCACTGAAATTCCTTAGTAAGTTTAAAGATAAAAATCAGAGATTGACAAGATGGAGTTTACTTCTTCAGGAGTATTCATTAGACATACAACATGTCAAGGGGAAAGAAAATGTTATTGCAGATTGCTTATCTAGACTTTAGACAGATTGTTTTAGAGTAATAAGAAATTTCCTTTGTAAATTTCTTTTTTCTTTGTAGGGAGGTGTTACATAGCCTATGATTTCATCATCCTTTGTATAATTCTAACGTACAGTATGCCGCATGTTTGATCACGAGCGTGTTCTACCTCACTCCCCCCTTCTACCCTTATAGTAGAGTAAGTCGTTCTTTCTGTTGTTCAGAGCAGGATTGTCAACTCTTTGTCCCCTTGGCTTCATTTGCGCGTCCTTCTTACAAGTTGTATCAAGCTCTGCCGGCCCCTATATAATGAGCTCAGTCTCTGCATTAATTGCCACTTAGATCTACTCCTCATTTTGTTCACATCTCTGTCCTCCCCTGTACAGTTGTTATTATTATTGTGAGTGCTCAGAAAGTCTCCGGCCATCTAGCAGCTGTGTAATTTGAGTATAAGTGTTATTACATTTTTTCCTTGTACTGTATAGCATGAGGTGTTGATTCGTAGGCCTAGTGAGGTTTTTGTGATTCATGTGTTTTTATGTCAGTCATTTTTGATAATATTTTGTATCTGTAATAATATATCTTGCATTCACTGAGCATTATCTGGTTTTCTCATTTTATCAGGGCTGACTTAGATAAATTTACTCTTGCTAATTTCGTGTTAATAGAGGCTATTGCAGTTAACCATATATTAAACCTGTTTTTTGCTATTACATTATCCTTATGAGTCCTGAATGTTTAGTTGTTAGTTTGAACATTAAACTTTAACTTGTAATTTTACCTAACTCTTCTGTTTTGAACCTGGAACTTTGCGGGACAGTTTTCTCTGTTCCGTAACAATATATATATATATATATATATATATATATATATATATATATATATATATATATATATATATATATATATATATATATATATATATATATATATATATATAGTTTCCTCTGCAATTAATCAATCGTCAATATAGCAACCCTTTCTAAAGTCCATGGGCACTTGTTCCTGACCTTACTCAGTTCACACCCTCCCAGTCCTTTCGGTCTTGTCTCTCACGATGTCACACAGCGTATCTTGCACTCTTAAACGTACTCACTACATCAACGTTCTTAAAGTCACCGGTCAGGCCCTGCATTTCGTATACGTGAGTCGTGAACATACCCACAACTGCCACCCTGTCACATTCGTCACTCACGTCCCTCACAGTGCACATGCAAACATATAATCCTGCTTTTATTTACTGTATTTCTGAATACTGAGCAAATAATCCCAATTTGAAGTCTCTTAACTATTGCCATGAATACAACCTCTCAAACGGATGTCGTATGTTTTTTTTTATTTTTTTTTATTCTTGCTACTTTCATACCATTGTGTTCAACTTAGGGGAGACTTTAAGAAGTTGAGGACATAAATGTACTACTTCTTAAACTAGTAAAATCTCCTACTTTCAGAAAGATGCAAGAGAATATGAAAGGGTTAGAAATATAGGGTGAGGCAACTCTAATTCCTGCCATGCTCTAACTTTCCTCTGAGGTCCACTGGGATTATGGGAACATTAGTTTTTTTTTTTTTTTTTTTTCCCTGCCCCAGTGTTTCGTTATAAGATGTCCACCATGAGTTTGCTTGGGTTCAGGAAACCATCTGGTTTATTACTCATTGTAGAGTCACCTGTTGATTCACTGCATCGAAGGAGTCGGGTGATGTGTACCGCCACTACCAATTTTCTGTTTTTGGAGCAACAATTATTGAATATATTGGTTCATTTGTCCCACGTCCTCCAGATGGTATGAACTCCCTGTCGACTATCCTTCCGGGCATTTTGCTCAAAACTTTTTGATACACACACACACACACACACACACACACACACACACACACACACACACACCTTGTGCACAATAATATCTTCGCACGTCACTTTCAAAAGCTACTTACGCGTTGCACACAGAAGTGTGTTAAACACTTATTTTTATATAAATAACTTATTTCTTATTTTGTGAAAATCACTTATGAACAAGCACTTATTTTATATCCATGATTACTGATAAAGCACTTACATTTCTAAAAGCGATTTATATCTTAGCTTTTTTTTTTTTTTTTTTTTTGTAAATAACTAGCTACAGTTACCCTATACACACGTCATTGTCTCAAAATATATAGACGTCTCTGCAACACGTTATATTAGCATGTAACTTTGTGAATTATACATCACTGCCGCATATTATCTTCGCACGTCATTTTCATAAGCTACTTACACTTCATTTACGTACAATATTTGCTAATATCACTGTTAAAAACTATTTGCAGATTATACTGTCGTACACTATATTCTCCAGAAAAGGCATCATAGGAGAGGTCGAGAGAGAGGATTTCACGTTCTCCACGCTATGGCTCTTCTTCAGTGTCAACAACTGATGAATCGACAAGGGAGAGACTGTCACATCCAATTCACCCTCTATGGTACTATCACCAAGCCTCTTACTTGGGTGCTTCAGCTGAGGGAGGGGCGGGGGGGGGGGTGACAGCCGCGGGCGGGCAAGTTGGGAATCAGGCGACACAAATAACTTATTTTGTCTCACCAAGGAGAAACGGTGACTGACGGGACACCTAATGCATTCAGCTGACTCAGATGAGATGTCAGAGGTCATATGTGACTTAATTTACAAGCGTGCTATTTAAACTATGGCCATGCCATGACTGCAAGCGTACTTAACATGGAGGGACTAGAACCCCTTCGGCACGATAAGTAAACTCATGATCCGGAGGATGAGCATTAACGCTGGTGCCATTGTGTATCAAGATTTATTACTCAAACTATACTCCACGTCAGCAAACTTAGCACTTCATCCACATTCCTTCCTAACAATCGCTTGTAATTGCCTAAGGTCATTTAGTCGTACTGACGGAACAGTTACTTGTATCGCATAATTTGTGAGCTACATAATTATTTGGAGATTTCACTCCTCCATTTGCTGAGTTACAGATGGCGGATTAGAGGCTTGCCGGATACTCAAAAATGCCCTAACTTAAGGCAGCCAATCCGCCCTATCTGACTTAGGGCGTCCTAAGATAGGAACCGGCTTGGACATCCTATCTCATGGCTTAAGATGGTATACACAAAACTTTTTTTTAGGGCGCCCTAACCTGTTCCTAAATAGTTAGGGCGCCCTAACCTGTTCCTAAATAGTTAGGGCGCCCTAAATCATCTCTGACGTCATATATCCCTCAGCCAATCAGGTGGAGTCTTTCAAGTTATTCCAGCCAATAAGAAGGACGAATCCGTGAATCCGTGTTTAGCTGTATGAACGTCAACATAGGAACGTGGGACGCACGCTGTGGAAGAGAGAGGCACGATTACAGTTTGTCGTTTCATCCTGTTACACTTGTGAAGTCATGGCTGACATGCCACCACCAGAAAAGAAAAGAAGAGCAGCAAATTTCAGTGAGGAGGAACTAATAACACTCATAACCGAAGTTGCACAAAGACGTGAGGTGATACTAGGAACACTATCAACAGAAGTGACGGCCAAAGCAAAACGCAGTGCATGGAGACAAGTAACGGATGCTGTTAACAGTATGAGCAGAGTGATAAGGGATGTGGGTGAAATCAAGAAAAAGTTTCGAACTTTCCAATCGGACGTGAAGAAGAAGGCAGCCAAGGAAACGAGGGAAAGGAAAATGACAGGTAAGTTTATCATCTTCATTACCGTATCATTTCATATCTTGAAAACTGTTTCATACCATGTTATGAGTAGGTTCTACAATGATATACACACTTTCGACAGTAGATTGAATGCAGCAGCCAATGAGAAGAGGATTATCTTGTGGTGGCTGATTCTTAACAATAGCTGTTCCTAAATTTAATTTCCTTTAGAAACAGGTAAAGGTCTGAGTGCACACCACTCTCCCCAAGAGTGGGAGAAACCATAAAGAAAATGTATTAACGCCCACAAATCACCTACTGATTATATTCTGCAATATGTCTGACTTGACCTGATCTAACCAAACTGGTAGCTAATTGGACCATGGCTGACTACTGGCACCTGCCAAAACACAGAAGGCACTTCTTAATGAGAGGTGTGTATTCTATTTTGACAACATGGTTTAGTGCTCCATGCACAATTTTTGGGGCTATATTCATTTTGGTGAAATTATGGAGTGGTAATACCTTTTAACCTAATCACACCTCACCTAACCAACCAAATATATTCAACCCAGTTTTTTTTTTTTTTAAATTAAAAATCAGGCAGACTTGACTTGACCTAACCTAACTTAAGCAGAGGAGGGCAAACTATGGGAACCTAATTACGGCAAGCTACTGAAGACTGGGCTAACTGTTTGGCTGGACAAACTGCTGAGATCTAACATAAATTAGGATGAAAGGTCTGACTGCTCAGTAATTTCATCAGAAATTAATTGAATACCAAAAAAGTATGCATAAAACACTGAAATAAATTGGAAAATAGCAGGCAAAGCTCTTGTAAAGAATTTCTTCAATCACTGTACCGTACTGTACTTTGAATTGTCAGTTAATATTTCCTTATTAAGTCTTTCTTTTTTCTGGAAACCTAGTTGATGCTAAACAGAGACCCATAATAATGCCTAGCAAAGTATGGTATTGTCATGAACTCAGAAATTCCCCATAATTAAGAGAGTGATATTTAAATCCATTGGCTGCATGGTGTCTCCCAGTGATACGTAAAGTCATCTGGTTTTAGCCAGAGTAATTCCTAAAGTTGTTTTATGCAGTCAAAGGGTTAAACCAATTATGACATTTCATGTACTGTAATTGTATGCGTCTTACAGGTGGTGGAAAGCGAGAAGATTCAGTCTGGAAGCCGTCAGAGGAAGCAATGCTTGCTCTCCTAGAGCGGGAGGCCATCGAGGGATTCCCAGGCATTCAAGAGAGTGAAGAACCAGACTTATCAGGTAAATTGTACTGTAATTTACCATATATATTTGCCCTAAGTTTTCTCATAGAAGGCAATGACTGGGGCCGGGGCTCTGCTGGGGTGCTTGATTCAGGTTTTGGCATTCTCGGGGACTTGGCACTGTTTGGCCAGTCTCAGAAAAAAACAACATAGAGGGTGCAATGGAACACAATGATTATCTAGTGAATGCTTACCCAGTGAACTGCATGTGGGATTTAAGAATACTATGTAGCTACTTTTGTTAAATTTGGTGTGATTCCTCCAAAATAATCTAAGCAACAAAGTAACTTAATGTAGCTGGTATGGTCTGTTCTTTGTACAATTTGAAGGAATTGGTAGTCTTGAATATGAGAAGAATATGCTATCCCCTTTAACCCTAGAACACTAACCCTAAATTCTAGTAACACTATCACAAACCCCGGGTGATTTTCACCCGAAACTGGAAAATTGGAAAAAAATACTAAATAGGGAGCATTAATAAAATAAATGTACATGAAGGAACTTTAGGCTTTGTACCTTGAGTTAACATTACAAAGGATTGAAAATCATATCACTTTGTTATGGAAATTGAGTTATAAAAATAGTGGCAAAAAATAGGAAAATTTTAGCTAGTTTCGTGAAAAAATCACACACACACAAAAAAATGAGCATATGTCTTTGGAAAACCTCCCACATCCTCCTAGTTCCTTTGGGACACCACTGAAGGGGTTGCCATTCCCCTGCTGTTGTGGTAAAAACTCAATGTTCACTTTGCTGTTTGGCCTTTGCACACCTGAACCAAGGGCAACAGCAGAGACCTACATGCACAGAGTGACAGTGTATCCTTCCTCTACCATAACTGGCTGCCATATGAAGCTACTGAAGGACTGGTAACCCTGGGAGCAAGGGAACCATACACAACGGGAATGACATAATGTGAGTCGGGTGGAATTCTCCCGGGGTTTGTGTTCTGTTCACACTAGGCGTTTTCAACTGCGCGGCAGCACAGACGTGGTGTTGTTCACACAGGGCATTTCAGGTGGCTCCACCTAGTACAGGCAGGTGTTGATTGACAGGCATCCAGTGCCAGGATGGATGTACAGGAGGCACCGAGTGTTTGGGTGTTGCATCACCATTGTGTGTGTCCCATCCTATTGACTTGTATGTATTTCGAACCGCCCTGCGAATGTGCAGTTGCCAGGGTAATCCTGCCACCGTTGCGTTTTGGGAACCACCGCAGTTACTTGTTAACAGCTCCATAGACTGCCATTGACTTTACTACTGCGCCTGTGCCACCGGCCGATTGAAAACGCCTCGTGTGAACAGGGTCTAAAGGCCTGTATGTATCATCTTGCATGATGTTTTACAGTGGTACATAACACATATTGGTCAGAGTGTCTAGTGTACGTTACTGTAATATCTCAAAGTAATGGTGTCTTGTTTAAAACTAAAGTTACTACAACACAGCATTTTCCATTGTTACAGACAAGCCGCAGCCATCTACTTCTAGTGCCATTCATGGACGCAGAGTGTCAGAGGAGACGAGGTTGGACCATCCATCACAACCACATACTTCCTGGGGCTTTCATGGACATAATGTGCTGGAAGAGGCAAGCCCAGATGATCCCTTACCAGTCCTTCAATCCACATGCTCCACTGACCAGTCCCAGTCGCTGTTAGCTGAATAAGTAGATGAGTCTGGGGTAGCAAGCACGGTTGAAGTTATTCACCTACTCGAAGACTCAAGCAACATCAGCGTACCTGAGACATTGACTGAGGAGCACAGGTACAGTAGGAGGGGTTCACCACCACCAAAAGCAAGTAGAGGAAGCAGTCCCAGACCCAAGAGTCGTGGCCAAAGTAGACCAAGCAGTCCTAGGGCCAGGAGTCGTGGCCCTAGCAGCCGTGGCAGTCCAGAGCCCAATTTGTTAGAACAAATGCTGACTGTACAGATGGAGGTAAGGGACACGCTGAGGGATGTCCTGCAGCAAATTGCCTCATCGCTGGCTGTAATAGCAGATGTGGCAGCCCAAAGATGCTGAAGTATTTGTTTTTCCATGTATTAATTACTACCTCAACAGTTCTTAATCTTTTCATTTATAATAAGGTACAAGTATTGCATTTTCTTTTGTTTAAGGTCATGCAGTAAAACATTTTTTATTACATACCGTAGTAGCATGATGTCCAATCTGATAAAATTTAAGTGTAAACTTATCATTATCTAAAGTCATGATAAGACCTCATTTAGCCTTTGATTACTGTAGCCATGTTGTTTTATTTTGGGAAGTCTATATAAGTTAATCACTTCACATTGTCTCATTTAGCATGCAGGAGATGCAGTTTTGTTAACAAGTTCAGTACCAGTAAACTTCTATTTTTAAAGGAAGGTACCAAAGAGATTTATATTTATTTACAGAGAATTTAATGTAGAGGCAATACATCATTGTTGTCCACCACTTTACTGTTAAGGTACAAATTACAGTTGGTAAGGACTGACAGCATGGTACAGTTGATAGCATGTGCCACCCTGGTATCTGTACTGATAAATATACACAGTACTGTATCTTAAGCAACAATTGGCCACGTTAGAATGTAATATGAAAATAATAATACAGTACTTATCATCATCATCAGTATTATCTAAACCCCATTTTTCTCTTACAGTACTGTAGGGGTAGGGGGCTCCAAGGCCACGGAAGGAAAAAGGAAATCAGCACACATTGACAGAGAGAAAGAATACAGATCCTTGATATATACCGTATAACATGAATAAATACTTCCTTCCCCCTCATCGTCTTACACTCAGTCACTCATTGAAGACCACCAAATGTTTCTCCAGGCCATTGTTATTCATTACCATATGGACTACGTAATCTACAGGGCCTGTGCTAAATAAGAAGTGATAAACAAATTAGCATTATATTGACGGTTTACTGTACCAGTGATATGGGTCATGCTCCCACTGACTCCGCTTTCAAACCCTAACATCATATACAGTATACTGTATAGACGGTCTATTGTATCCAGTGATATGGGTCATGCTACCATTGACTCCCATTTCAAACCCTAGCATTATATAGACCGCCTACTGTACCAAGTGATATGGGTCACGCTCCCATTCACTCCCCTTCTAATCTGCACAGTTCTCATAATAAAGGTGAGGAATCTATGCTAAATTAATTGGTATTTCTGAATAATTCTGAATGGATTTTTCCAACATTTTTTACTTCTTTTTTCATGCCTCTTTCCTGTAGTTGCATTCATTTTTGACATAATTATTGTTGGGAAATAAGCATTAACCTTACTTGACCTAACCCACTGACCCAACCTAACCTAACCTAACATTCCCTAATGGTTACTACAACACACAGCTTACCAAGTAGATGGGTGTCTCCGAATTCACCTGCATCAAATCGAGCATGCAGATGACTGTTGGCCCAAATGAATGAGTCGTGTGTACTCCCAGGATATTTCACAGCGTAGCTTGTGATGATCTGCTCGCTGTTACACACCGCTTGCACATTTATTGAGTGATAACCTTTTCTGTTCACATACAAATGTTCATTCACATTGGGTGCTTTGATTGGAATATGGGTGCCGTCAATAGCACCAATCACACGGGGAAACCCATTCACTCGGAAAAATCCTTGGCAAGTTGTTCTTATTTCCAGATTATTTCTAGGCATTTTAATTTAAACCCTTGCCATGTCACAACTCTGCTTACACTAGCCTGGGTCAATCCAGCTGAGTCTCCAATTACACTCTGAATGCTTCCACTCGCTAGGAATCGCAGTCACTAGCACTTGTGTATGTGTAGGAATGGCACGAGATCTAGTGCGGCGAGCGATGTGTGGGTCCAATTCCTGGCACAGCTGTAGAATTTCATGCCGAGGAAATCTGTAATACCTCAACAAGTGTTCGTCACTCACATGTAATGGGTCTAGCGGGTCCCGGTACACTCTTTCACGTCTTAATCGACGCCCAAACACATAAGCAGCAGCAAGCTCCATCTCTGTCAGTCTGTCAGTGTCAACAAGGTGGTGAGTTGAGTGGTGTTTTGGTGGTAGAGCTTTAAACGCGGGTTACATTATCAAGTTTTCGTGTCCTATCTCCATTTAGGGCCCTAAATCCAATCGTCCTATGTCTGCACAAGATGGCTGCCTACAGTATCTAATTTGTTCTGAGTATGCTGTCCTAAGTGTTTTGAGTATACCACCTTAACTGCACTGGGGAAGTTAGGGCGCCCTGGGAGAGATAGGATGTCCTAAATGAAGTTGTCGAATGCTGTGAAGAGTATGTATGAGTGTGCTAAGTACACAGTGCATGTAATGAATTTTTCTATTTGAAGGTTGGATTGAAACAGGGATGCATCATGTCTCCATGGTTGCTCAATCTGTACATGGATGGGGTTGTAAAAGATACAGAGGTAGGGCAGTGGATATTGGAGCGGCCCTAAAGAGAGAGGGCAGTGTTTGGAAACTCCCTGTACTTTTGTTTGCAGATGATACTGTGTTGTTAAGAGAAGATGAAAGGGAGCTGCAAGGCTTGGTGGATGAGTATAGGAGAGTAAGAAACGGAATCTAATGGTGAATATAGGGAAGAGTAAAGTTGTGGTCTTCGAGAGAAATAAAGTCAGTGAATGTACGGTGAGGATGGATGAGGAGGAAATGGAAAATGTGAGTACGGTTAAGTACATGGGTGGTGTGTTGAGTAAGGATGGAAGTTTAGAGGGTGAAGCGCTTGAAAGGGTACAAGGAAGAATGGCTACTGGATCCTTGGAAGCAGTGATAAAAAACAGGGATGTGAGCATGGAAGTGAAAAAGTTACTGCATGACAGTAATGTGATACCAACTCTAACGTATGGTTGTGAAGCTTGGACCTTGTTGGAGGGACATAAGTCAAGAGTGAAAGCAGTGGAAATGAGTTATTTGAGAGGAGCATGTGCAGTCACACAGAGAGACAAACTGGCAAATGAGGAGTAAAGGGGCGTTGTGATGTGTATGTGGATGTGACAGGAAGCGTTCTGAGAAAACGCATGGAGGTGGTTTGGCCATGTGATGAGGATGGAGAGCGAGAGACTGACGAGAAGAGTGTATATCAGTGAGATGGAAGGGAGGAGAGGCGAAGGATTAGATGAAGAAATGAAACTGAGAGGTGAGAGAGGGGGATGTGAGCTGGGAGAGGGGCAGTGAAATGGCGGGGGAGAGGGCGACATGGAGGCGATTTGTTTGTGGCCAGCCCTTATGGGAATAAGGCGTCTGGCAATTGATAGATAGACGGACTTGTATTAGAGATCCTCCGAGTAGTTGCTTTTTCCTGAGAAAACGTATCTCGTTGCATTAGTCGCTCTTCATAGGGTAAACTTCGCAACGATGGTATCATTTTTGTGTCTCTCCGCTGCCTTCTCTCTTTTGAACAGTCCATAACAAGATTCGGAGACAATTGATGTGCACTGTATTTTTGGTGTGGTTTAAATAATGATGTAAAAATCTTAGAAATTACATGAAACGATTTATGATTAAAGTTCCATGCGATGGGGCTGAACATTTTGCTGCTGCACACTTTTTTGAGTGCTTGATGTCATTGCTGATAATAATTCCTAGGTCCTTCTCGTCCTTTACTTCCGTCAGTAGGATACTGAAAATGCAATATTCATATTTAATGTGTTTATCGTAAAAGTGTATTACCTTACATTTATCTGCATTAAATTTTATTTTACATGTTTCATTCCAGTTTATTAACTTATCCAGGCCAATTTTTACAGTTTCAGAATCTGCTTTCGTAGTTACGTTGCCTCCAATGTTCGTGTCATCTGCAGATTTCGATGCCTTAGTAGTGAGACCATTTTCTTGATTATTTATATAAAGAGGGAGAGAACTGGTCTTAAAACTGACCGTTTAGGAACTCCACGTTTTACTTCTAGCCATTCTGATAATTTGCCATTTTTTGATACATGCTGCTTGCGATTCACTAACCGATCACCAGTGTATGAATATATTTTCTCAGAAAGGCCGCTGGCTTTTAGTGTTTCTAGTAGTCTTAGAGGGAGGAATTTTATCAAATACTTTCTGTAAATCTAGGTAGTGACATCAACGGTATTTTTGCAATTCATTTATCATAAATGCTTGTAAAAAACTCAAATTTGTGAGGCATGATGTATTATTATGATACCCGTGCTGATTATCTGTTGTAAGATTATGCATATAAACACGATAATTTTATTTTTAATACTTTTTTCCAAAATTCTGATTAATACTTACGTTATGCTTATTGCGTAGCAAGTTGTGTGGCGTTTTTTATCGGCCTTTTCAAGGACCGGTGATAAATTAGCTTGCTTCCAGCGAGTAGTTAATTATTTAATGATAGTTTTAGTCAAACGGAAGGCTAACTGTTTGTAACATTTACACAACATTGCTGGGAAATATTTGATCTAGCCAGTTAATATATTTGGGTCGATTTCTGAAGATGATTTAACACTTCACGCTCTGTCAATTCGTTCATTGATGATTAATTTATCATATTCCCATCCTGAGAAATCCGATTGAGGGGTGGAAATATTTCCACAATTTTCTTTTGTGAAATAACTGTGAAATGAGTCGTTCAGTAATGCTGTTATTGCTGGGTTATCATGGACGAGATCGCCTTCCGAGCCTAGTAGAGTGCCTGTGGTATCCTTTATATTTTTTCTTACTCCTCGCATAATGAAAACATAATTTTGGGTTTGATTCTGCTGCACGACAATTTTTTGCCTTGTAGTTTTATTTCCGAATACTGAACCACTGTAGTTTGAAATGTTTGGTATTGTCACTGTGATTTCCTGTACGATCATATTGTTTATATGTTCCCGCCTTGTGACCAATGATTTCCTCATTCTTCTTCGACATCCAGGCCGATTTATTAATGTGATTATTTCTTCAGGTAATTCTCAGTATATTTTGTTCAATAATACCAGTGGATTAATGAACATTTCCCACATTCAATCACCATTTAATTATCTGCCAGTAGCAACAGAGTCCACAACTGGTGCTGGAAATTTCCTTTTTCGTAATATCGAAGATAGCTTTCTTAATGTAAGGGACCAAAAGGCACTTTATACTGGTCTTACAGTAGATTTTAACTTCAAGACTGATGATATATGATCGCTGTTGCTAATATTTTGAACAACAACACATGATATTATTTGAACACTGTATGTTGCCATGGCAAGGTCGAGAATATTATTACCGTGTGTTGGTGTATTCACGGCCTGACTAAAAATGCATCGATTATCAGTTCTAACAACCTGTCCCCTTGTTCTTGTGCATATTCCTCTTGTGAGGAGTACACTGTAGCACCAGTCGATCAGGGCAGTACTCCCAAGATGGATGGAAAGCTGATGACAGGGAGAGCTAGAGCTCCCGTTTCATCGGCCCTCGGGACTACTTCCTGACCATCCCCCTTTGCTGAACTTTTTCAGTGTTTTAATAACACAGACAGTAGGCCAGCATGCTCTCCAATACAAGTTTACCTAACTATTAACACCAAACTACAAGCACAGTACACACTACACTTCCTTTTCAAAACTAAAAAAGAAAAATGGCGTCATTAAATCAGGCCTCGGAGTCCCCAAGGGGGGGAACCATAAAGTCCCCCACCATCCGCCCCTCTCCCGGTGACGACTCAGGGAGATGCCTGGAACCACTATCTGACTCACTTCTTCATTTCTGCAACATTCGCGGCCTTTCCTCCAACTTTCTCTGTCAAACACCACCTCTCCTTCTCTAAACCTCACCTTCTCCTCCTGTCAGAGATTCAGCTGTCTGAAGCAACTAACGGCAAACCTTTCTGTTTCCTCCTACTTTCTCTATACTCATTTCCAAGCCAAAGGTGGGTGTTGTGTATATGTCCACAACGATTTATCTTGCTCTCACGTTCCTGAACTTGATTCTTCTGAATTCTCTACTCTCTGGCTGTGCCTTTCTTGTCATTCTCTGACTAAATATATCTGCACTGTTTACTTATCTCCTAATTCGACTGAGAATGAAAAATTCTTTGACTTTCTTACTTCTACGATGGAACATATTCTATCCATTTCTCCTTCCTCTGAAATCTCCATTCTAGGAGATTTCAATATTCACCACCACCTTTGGCTCTCCTCTCCTTTCACTGATCCACCTGGTGAACAAGCCTACATCTTCTGTATCCTTAATGACCTAGAGCAGCTTGTACAACATCCTACCCGTATACATGACTGCCTTGGAGAGAGCTCCAACATAACTGACCTCTTCCTAACAACTAATTCTTCTGCTTACACTGTTAAACTTTCCTCTCTGTTGGGCTCCTCCGATCACAACCTTATTACCTTGACCTCTCCTATCGCTCTGGTATGGCCTGTGATCCCTCCAATGGAACTTCGACTGTGGCACTTTGGAGCTGCGGCCCTCAGGCAGTACTTCCTTGATTTTCACTGGAATGATTATTGCTTCCATGGCCGGGAACCATCTGAGAGTGAATTGCGCATTACAGAGGTTATTCTCTCGGGCATGGAAGCATACATTCCCTTCTCATATCCTTTGACTTATGCAAGAAAGCCTTGGTTTAATTATCTTGTTCTAATGCTGTCCAAAACAAAGAGAGGGCCTATAAAAGGTACCAGAGCCAACCTACCCCTGAATCACATCTTTTATACGTTTCTGCCCAGAACCGTGCTAAGTCCGTTCTTCGCTCTGCTAAAAATAATTTCATCCGTACTAAATGCTCTCATCTATCAAACTCGAATTCTTCCTGCTTCTTGTGGCACCTTGCCAAAAACCTTTCTTACAACTTTACCTCATCATCCTTCCCTCCTCTTTTCTATTCTGATGGTTCTGTAGCTATTTTTCCTACTGATAAAGCTGATCTCTTAGCTCAAACTTTTTCCTCCAATTCCACCTTAGACGGTTCCGGTGCTGTTCCTCCATCACTTCCCCCCTCTGACTTCCTCATGGCTGATATTAAAATTTCCTCAGCTGATGTATTTTCTGCCATCGCTGGCCTCAATACTAACAAAGCCTATGGCCCTGATGGACTCCCTGCTGTTATCCTCAAGAACTGTGCTTCTGTGCTTACAAGCTCCCTAGGTAAACTCTTTCGCGTTTGTTTGTCAACTAGCACTTTTCCTTCTTGCTGGAAGTTTGCTCTCATTCAGCCAGTCCCAAGAAGGGTGACCATTCCCAACCCTCTAACTATCGTCCAATAGCTTTAACATCCTGTATCTCAAAAGTTTTTGAGTCAAGTCTTAATAGAAAAATTTTAAAGCATCTTTCCTATCACAACCTTCTTTCTGATTGTCAGTATGGGTTCCGTCAGGGACGCTCCACCGGCGATCTTCTCACCTACCTTTCAGACTTCTGGTCATCCTCCTTTCAGAACTTTGGCGAAAACTTTGCCATTGCACTTGACATCTCAAACGCTTTCGATTGAGTCTGGCATAAATCTTTAATTTCCAAACTGCCCTCTTACGGTTTTTATCCTTCTATCTGTGCCTTCATCCATAGCTTCCTTTCTGGTCGTTCTTAGCCGCTGTTGTAGACGGCCATCGTTCTTGTCCTCGATCTATCAACAGCTGTGTTCCTCAGGGCTCTGTCCTATCACCAACTCTCTTCCTTTTATTCATCAATGACCTTCTAAGTTGTTTATATAGCCCTGTCCACTCATACACTGATGATTCCACCCCTCAACTTTTCATTTGGTTCCCGCAATGTCCATCTCAGCAGTTACTTCAACAAACAAGGAATGAGTCTATGGTACACCTACAATAATGTCTGACTTGGCTCATATCTCTGACTGGGTAAAAATAATCTTGTTTTTAGTGCATCAAAAACTCAGTTTTTATACCTATCAACCTGACACAATCTTTCACAAGAGTAGGCCTGCCCACTAATGTTTAATAATAACCAGCTCAGTCCTGCATCATCTTTGAACATGCTTGGGGTTTCATTCACTCACAACTTATCTTGGAAAGACCATGTTGCATCTGTTGTAAACTCTGCTTCCAAGAGATTAGGTGTGCTAAGCCGAGTCCGTACCTTCTTTACCCTTGCACAGTTGTTGACGGGTTTTATCCGCCCCTGTGAAGAGTACAACTCTCATGTGTGGGGAGGCTCCCCACATACAGCTCTTGTCAATAGGGAGGAGTCAAAGGCTTTTCGTCTCATCAACTTTCCTCCTCTTACTGCCTCCTGTCAACGTTTGTCTCTTCACCACACTGTTGCATCTTTATCTCTTTTCTGCTGCTATTTCAATGGTCACTGTTCCTCTGAGCTGTCTGCTTGCATCCCTCCACCTCTGCGACGCACCCGTCTATTAACAAACTCTCATCCCTTTTCTGTCCAACTCTCTAATGCAAGAGTTAACCAATACTCCCAGGCCTTCATTTATGCAACAAGTCAACTCTGGACTGTCTCCCTCTGTCTGCATTTCTTACTTCCTATGATCTCCAGTCTTTCAAACGCAGTGTGTCCAGGCATCTCGAAATGAATGGATCTTGAATTTGGCTCTTTTTTTTTTTTTTTCTTGGAAGGAACAGTTTGCGGGCTCCTGGCCATTGGTTCCTTCTTTCTTGCATTAAAAAAAAATCCAATCAATATTCAGATGATTAAAGTCGTCCAAAATCATGGAGTCCTTGGATTATCATTACTGTTCTATTTTTCGCTGAATGAAATTATTTGATTTTCCTTGTCTGTCATGAGAGTTCTGTATATTAAACCGAAAAAAATGGGGTTATTAGTGTATGTGAAATTTCGATATACAGAGAATCGTATGCTACCTAATCCAATGTATTGTTCTGTACTGCGTTTATTTCGTTTTTTATATACTGTATATTAGAACTCCCCCCCTGGTTTTGTGCAGTCGCATTTTTCAAATACTTTATAGTTATATAACGATACTTCTCTAATAAGGTGTTTGTCACGATGGTTTGACCATGATTCTGCAGTCATAGTTACGTTGGTATTTTCGGTAGTTTCGTAGTTGATTAATCCGTTTCGCTTTGAAACAATATTTCTCATGTTCATGTATGTAATACTCATAGTAAGGGTCTGGATTTAGTAGAGTTGTGAGACACACTAGAATTAGCCCTGTTTATAATATTCATAGTCCATAATAATCATAGTACAAGACTGGTTCTAGCAGAGCTGTGAGCCTTTTTTAATTGAATAATCATCTTCCAAAACTCCAATGCTCCTGTAAGCTATTGATGGTCTGGCAGTCCCTCCCTTCCCATTAATCTACCACTTTTTTGCCCGCACTAAAGGTGAGGTCAGTGCGCCCACTTATGCTGGTGGGCTGATCTCACCTCGTTTTCCTTAGCCCCATTGGCCTCAGGGATTGGACTGTTAAGAGCTATGCCATAGAGAGTCCCTTTTTTCACCTCTCTGTCACTACCTAAAGTATGACTAATCCCCTCATCTAGCACCCTGTCTAACCTAGCCTTTCCTACGCAACTGAGGTAAAGGCCGACTCTACAATACTAACTCCGATCATGAAGAATATTGTCCGAAACATCAACAAAGTGTTACACTTTATTTATTTATAAATATATTTTTTTACATACACCTAGTATTAACTCCTATCATTCTACTCAGGATCACAGAGCCAACGTCAAATCTTGGTAACAAATCACAGGCTATTAATTTCCTATGACATTCCTTGTACTTTCTAATAAGGTACCTATAGTTCCAAGGAATTATTTCTGACCTACTTGAAGCTACATTATTATTAGCCCCTACCACAGTAACAAAGACCGAGTCCTCTGAGGACCTGCCTATTCCCAGGAAGGTAAAAATGCTTCCTCCTAGAACCTTTAACACAAAACTCCTCCTGATGAATCCCCAACAAGTATGAGACTAGGTTCATCCAACACTTCAACCTCCAGTATCGGTACTAATGGTCACACTCCTATCACTGCTACTTAATTTAGCCTCACATCCATCCTTGGCTGCCTAGAGCCACCACCATCGTCTAGCATAGTCTCAACCTTCTTTTTTTTAAGCATGGAAGAAGGAACGAAGAGCCAGGAGCCAGCAAACGGTTCCTTCCAAGAAAAAACAAAACAAAAGAGAGCCAACTTCAAGATTCATTAATTTCGAGATGCCTGGACACACAGGCGTTAGAAAGACTGAAATCATAGGAAGTAGGAAATACAGACAGAGGGAGACAGTTCCAGAGTTGACCTGATGCATAAATGAAGGACTGGGAGTAACAGTTAACTTTTGCATTTGAGAGCTGGACAGAATATCGATGAGAGTTTGTTGCTAGACGGGAGCTATGCGCCCCTCATAGAGATGGAGGGATGCAAGCAGACAGTTCAGAGGAGCAGTGACCATTGAAGTAGCGAAAGAAAAGAGATAAAGATGCTACAGTGCAGTGAAGGGATAGAGGCTGAAGGGAGCCAGTAAGAGCGGAGAGTTAATGGGACGAAAAACCTTTGACTCTACCCTATTGAGAAGAGCTGTATGTAAGGAGCCTCCCCACACGTGAGAGTTGTACTCTACACAAAGGCGAACAATAACTGTGTATAAAGTCAACAACTGTGCCAGGGTAAAGAAGGTACGAAGTCGGCTTAGCACACCTAATCTCTTGGAAGCAGATTTTACAACAGGACCAAAGTAGAGGAGGGGCTAGAATCATTGAACTGGAATGAAATGGATCTGGACAGCCTGTGGAATACATAAAGGGATTGCTTAGTTAAGACTGCTAAAGTCGTGTGTGGTGTGGCAGGAGTAACAACAAAGAAGAAAGGTACAGTCCCGAGCTAATGGAAGGGAAACACCACCATCGCCCAGAGAAGCACATCCACGGTTGTTTCTACCCGGCGAGTTATTGGGGAGAGGGTGAGAGTATGGGAGAGGGGGAGATTTTGTGGGGGTCTGATGGAGGGAGAAGCGGGAGGGGAATAGAGCTGCCAGACAGGGCTGCCTGTTAGTGGATAGTTAGGTCAAAATTACTATTTCACTGATATATCTGCCTTAACTTTGGCCAAAATTGGAATATTTATAAATCATTGTCCACTTATTGAATACAGTTGGATTATAAAATAGATTGTCAAGTAACAGATATAATATTGTGCGGTAATAAAGATCAAGATTATTGAAATATAATTAGTAATTTATCGTTACAGAAACATATTTCACAAATTGAATAGCATTTGAGAACTGTGTGCAAAGTCTTCGATAGAAGATCGTGAGTTTGTTATATAATATTACTAAAACAATATAAATAATAATAAAAATATAATTTGTGAGGTGAAACATGACGCTTATGAGGTGTGCCATTATTAAGAAAAAAGATGTTATCTAAGTTTAAAAAAATCACTCTGTAGTTTACGATTAAAGATAGTGATTGAGTAATTGCTCGAACGTCTGATGCATTATATTGTATCACACACACACACACACACACACACACACACACACACACACACACACACACACACACACACACACACACACACACGTCTACAATGACGTTAACTCAGTAAATAAAGAGGATGACAACAGATGTAAAAGGATGAATATTATTTCACTCCCCATTTATTTCAGCGATAGCATTTACACAAGTATCTCACTGTCTAAATACGTTTATTTAATATGGTGTTTAACTGTAACTAACTACTACTAGGGTCAGTTAAGATAAGAGCCAAATCAACGAGACAAGATAAACCAAGTTAGCAGTCCTCACGTTCCTTGTTATACAACTTGATAACAATAGACCGTAATCAGGCAACCATGAACAGAAGGGAAGGTGGTGCTAAGCCGTTTACCATACATTATCAAAGCGAACCGAATGGTGGCAACTACATGGTGCGATACGCTTCAAACATTGGTTTAAAGGTTAATGAAGCACAAACAAAAGTGATGTCAGGACAGGCGCCTGGTGAGGCTGATCAGAAGTCGGAATCAACATGGAGCGGAGGTTGCACAGAGTTGCTGAGCGAGGTCGTATCATCGGACTTCGTGACAGTGGCATGTCAGTTCGGAACATTGCCAGGACTCTGGGAATTACTCCTAGGACTGTACTGAGGTGGATTCACAGGTAAGAATAAAGGAAACCGTCACGAAAGTTCTAGCATGTTAATATAGATGATGTTTGAGGTTATTGTTACATACTAATGTCATCTACAAATTAGATATGAATACAGACTTTGCATTTCATTCTCCCTCCTCTTGCTACCCTCCCTCCCCTTCCTCCCTCCCCCCCAATACCATCACTCTGCCCCATCACCGGCTCACCATCCCTTATCTCTCTATGCCCCCTATCTAGGCCCCTCTAACTCCACGTATGAATTGCACACATTAAAGTGCATATGAATGTCACTTGACTGACGTGCTGAAGATGTTAATATTTCGATTACAATTACTTCAAAAAATATCCCAGAAGTATTCTAATTTCATGTTATACTAATGCGTTATGCTGTCTGTTTTCTCTCTTCCCCTAACCTATATTTGCACATATCCGAATGGCTATCTTCTCTCTCCCCGACTCCTCCCGTCCTCTCTCCCAAGTCTCTTCCCTCCCTCTCTCCCGTGTGTCTTACCACCATCTTCCCTGGTCTCATCCGTCCCCTCTTCCTATGCTTCAGACAAATGATTCAACAGATTAAAACTCTTAATCCCAGAGAAACAGGCGTTAGCATTGTGAATGTAACGGTAAAATCAGGCCGGAATTATACTGCATTATATTATTGCCCATTTTCATTGTTTTATCTGTTAATATTATATTATAATTGATAGGTGTTGATTCCATACATATTATCACAGGTGGGAGGAGAGTGGCGATCTAAGAAATTTGCCTGGAGGTAGACCACAACGCTGCACAACACCAGCACAAGACCAAGAAATTGTTGCTGCTGCAGAGGACAGACCACATACTAATGCAGTGGCAGTTCGGGATGCGTTGCATTTGGATGCAAGTGTGTGGAGAGTGAGGAGGAGGCTACACGAGGCTGGGTTGCATCATCGAGTTCCAGCGGCCAAGGAGCGTCTCACCCAGCAGCACAGAGAGGGAAGGCTCCAATTTGCTAGGGAATATGTGAACAGAGGGGAGGAGTTTTGGAGTCTCATTATCTGGACGGACGAAAAGACTTTCTCATCTACTTCCCATGGACAGCTTCATTGTTGGAGACGCAATAATACCCGGTGAGTATAAACCATTAGGACATACAAAATAGTGACATTTATTTTGGTTATCTCCATTTCACAAAGATATTATTAATGAATTATTCTATACGAGTGATACTTTCAATTATATACCTTTTGATAAAAGAACAGCACATTCAAGGATGAGCCTTTTATTGATGTTTTTCGCTATTGCTTTGCTTCTTCAGGTCAAAGCAATTGTGAAACGTTGTCAATAATTTTTCCTCGAATATTTTGTTTTTACCATAATGTCAAACGAATGCTCATTTCAACTCATTCTTTCTAACTTCTCTTTCAGTTATGACCGCCAGAATGTTTACGAGGTGGCAAGAAGTGGGCACCAGACAGTGAGTGACTGGGGTTGGATCAGCCTCCACGGAATGGGTGATATTCAGGAAATAGAGGGGCGATTTAATGCCCAGAAATATGTGAACATCCTGAATGACTTTTTCCTGCCCTCTTTTAATAACAGGAATCACCCTTTCCCTCCAGGCACAGTATACTTTGTGCACGACCGCTGCCCCGTTCACCAAGCAAGGGTTGTGCAGGATTGGTTTGACCAACATCCACAGTTTCAGTTGCTACGTGGCCCAGTAAGGGAGCTGACTGCAACCCCAACGAGAACATCTGGGGGACAATGGTGAACAGCTGGGAGCCTGGCATGGAGCGCACAAGGGAGCAACTCGTGAACCATACACGTGAGGTGTGGGAGATGTTTCGAGCTCGGCCCGCCCTTGTGAGGAATCACACTGCTAACATGCCTAGGAGGCTTCAAGCGGTTATTGAAAGGGATGGAGGATGGACCGGATACTAAGGTTGTGATTATGTTGACAGGTGAAAATAAAAAGATAATAGGCTACATGAGGCATAGAGAATAGTAGTGGCGTATGTGCCTGAATTCCCAGCTTGAGAGTCTGTATTGTTATAATAAATGTCCTGCTGCTAATAGGGCTTACTGTATTCTGTAATTCATTTTACTGGTTAATGTGACTGACTTCCTTTTTAAGCTATGGTAATAATAATAGGTCATGTTTACTTCAAACAGCACTTGCAGTATATATATCAAGACCGGTGAAAGGACGAGACGCATCATTCCACTACCATCCAGCTATTCCGCCCAGCCTGTTCTGTCAGCCTCAGTTTGGTGCCTCTTCGCTTCCCCTACCGATAATTGTTATTGTAATGTTGTGCCATAATATAGAGCTTTTACTTCTGGAGTGTTTAAATCCCCAAGTTTAATCATACATTGGATTACGAGTATATAAAAATCGGCAAATTTTTTTCGCTTACACTTCTTAAACTTATGATCTTTTCCGTATTCTTTATTTATCGTTTTTTTATCATAAATAAACTAAAGAGCTGGAGGTGTAAAACACGAAATGTGGTGGTATGCTATGATATAATTATATTTAATATGAACACACAACCCAAAGACAAGGATTTGAGGAAGTGAAATTAAGTGAGATGACCATGAAAGAACAATAATAATACTAATAACTAATAAATTAAATGAAAATAATGAAATGACAAATATGAAAATACTAAAAAATGAAACAAATAAGAACAAAATAAACAGGAGCAATCAGATTTCTGACGTCCGCCAAGGCCTGATATGGACAAGAACAAAGACATTGCCGATTACAAAATTTTTTTTTTGAGACCTTGACCTTTGAATGACCTACAAAATTTAATGGGGTCTTCCATGGCCCACGATCTATCCCTGGTAGAAATTTGGTGAAGATCCATCCAGTAGCTTTGACTCCAAAATTTTTTTTTGGGGGGGCTTTTTGATAATCTTTTTGAGGCCTAGACGTTTGACCTATGACCTCCAAAATTTAATGGTCTTCCTTGGCCCCAGGTCTATCCCTGGTAGAAATTCGAAGATCCATCCAGTAGTTTTGACATAATCCTGCTAACAGACAGACAGACAGACAGACAGATAAATAAACCGCGACGATTTTATAATGTCCTTGGCGGACGTAATAAGTAACAAATAAAAAATAAAAATCAAATACCCAAAATAGATAATAAAAAATAATAAAAATGGAATAAAAAAAATTGAAAATCATAACTTTATGTGACACGACAGTTTCGGCTACATCGTCTAGTTATCGTCAGATATGAGCAAAGTTTGGAAGGGGGCCAGAATAAATAATACCGCTCATAGAGGGGGAATGGGAGATGTGAAAAGAGAGTGAGGGAGTGGAAGAGGCGGAACAGGACGTGCACATGGGAAGTGAGAGAAGGGGGAGAGAGAGGGGATGGGGAAACTAAGGAGGAAGGTAAGACGGAGCCCGTAGATGTAGACAAAAAACATCTGTAAAGACGAGGCTGTCCCTTCGACCAGCAATATCATCACAGTATTGTATTATATCAGTGATTTCGCTGCCAAATTTTGAATACAATAAGTGGACAATGATTTATAATTATTCCCATTTTGGCCAAAGTTAAGGCAGATATATCAGTGAAATAGTAATGTTGACCTAACTACCCACTAACAGGCAGCCCTGTCTGGCAGCTCTATTCCCCTCCCGCTTCTCCCTCCATCAGACCCCCACAAAATCTCCCCCTCTCCCATACTCTCACCCTCTCCCCAATAACTCGCCGGGTAGAAACAACCGTGGATGTGCTTCTCTGGGCGATGGTGGTGTTTCCCTTCCATTAGCTCGGGACTGTACGGCAAGGTGGGATAAGGAGGTCAAGAAAGTGGTGGAGGAAAAGAGGACGAAGTGGCTAAAGTGGTTACAAGATAGGGGTTCAGTTGAAATAAGAACTGAGCATACTGAAAGCAAGAAGCATGCAAAGAGACTAGTGAAGAGGAAAAAGAAGGAGGTAAGTGATGGAAAATGAATGCGAACTACTCTGAAAATATGAAGTTATTCTGGGAAGAGGTGCGGAATTGTAGAAGTGAAAGCGGAATGAAATGTGATGGTGTGGTGGATGCAGGTGGTAGATTATTAACCTACAGAGATGAAGTAAGGACCAGATGGAAAGAATATTTTTAAAGCCTGATGAATGGGAATAGAGAAAGCAAAGCTATTGTAAACATGATTTGTTTGGGGGGATGCTGAGAAGGAATGCAGTGCCAGGAGATGTGACACTTGCACAGGTGAAGAGTGCTGTAAAGCGGTTGAAAAATGAGAAAGCAGCTCGGGTTGACGAATTGTATGCAGAGATGCAGTGTAGTGGAGAGAGTGGAATGAAGTGCTTGTTGGAGATATGCAAGAAGGCATGGATGAGTGAAACTGTGCCAGCAGAGTGGAAAAGGCTGTGATTGCACCCCTGTACAAAATGAAGATGAGCGAAGTGAGTGCAAGAATTATTGTGGCATAAGTTTATTGAGTGCGGCAGGGAAAGTATATGGAAGAATATATTATAGATAAAGTAAGAAAGATATCAGAAGTCCTAGTGAGTGATGAACAGGGTGGCTTTAGGAGTGGCAGGGGATATGTGGATCAAATATATGCAGTGAGACAGATAACAGAGGAGGCTTGTAAGTAGGACCATAAGGTGTTTATGGCATTCATAGATCTAGAAAAAGCATATGACAAAGTAGACAGAGAGGGATTGTGGAAAGTTTTGCGCATGTATGGTGTAAATGGTAAGCTGCTAGGTGCTGTCAAGAGTTTTTAAGATGGTAGCAAAGCATGTGTCAGGATTAACCCTTTAACCGCGGGCATTGTTTTGACCCGACTGCCCCCCCCCCCCCGCGGGGGTTCCAGCCAAAATGTAAACAAACTTTAAACCTTTATAACTCTGCACAGAATAAATCTAGAGCGAAAAATAAGGTACCATTAGAAAGTACTAACCTTCGGCTTTGCAGTGATGTAGGTTTCATGATTTCGTTGACTATCACTGGATGGGCAGTGCCATTAGAAGTGAGCGATCTAAAATCACTATTTTTCGCTCACACACCATTACCAAATGCCAACCTCATTCTGATAATAATACTATAAACATATATGAACACTGCACGTACGATAAACACCCACTCTGTGTTCACTGAGGCAGGTAAAGGGCTCTGTAATTGCCCGCACTTCACTGCCACATCAGCGGTGTTGTCACTTACACAGCTGGACAGATACTGATGCGTGTTTGGTCAGGGGTGGGGTGGGGGGCCCGGGGGGTGGGAGGTGGGGCCCGGGGGGTGGGAGGAGGGAGGTGGGGGTCGGCTGGAGTGAAAGAACTTAATAGCTACTTTCCCTTGAAACAATTGGCGCTCGGAAAAAACATGCGGTATTCAAAATATTCACAAACATTCCAGAATGACACCCACGGTTTGGTCCAGTTTTTGCAATGTCATTCTGGGATGACACCCGTGGTTAAAGGGTTAAAGCTACAGCGGATATAATTACATCGGTGGAAAGCTTATGAATAAGTACTAGAAGTTGCGTCTAACAATATGCTTCCATTTTATGGAAAATATGGCCAAACTGAGCACCAGGTATGGCCAACATTGTAATATTTTGGGAATTAAAGGATATAATATATCTATGCATATCAGTGGAAGGCTGAGAAAAAGGAAAAGGTAAAATTATAATGACTTCTCAAACTCTACCACAGTATTGCTGAAAATGAAAGAAAATAAAATCGTCAAACCGACTATAAAAAAAAAAAAAAAATTACTTCGGAAAGTATCAAAGCTACAACGGACATAAGCATATCATTGAAAAGCTTATGGAAAAGTGGATTTTCACAAAATTCGCCACCATATTGCTAATGAATGTCAAAATGTGCCAAACTGAGCACTAAAACTAGGCTACCTCTAAAAATGTTAAAACTAATGTGGATTTACACTCATACTATTGGTATGGTTCTGGAAGAACATTAAATATTTTTTAAGTGTCTTTCTGCTGAAAACAGTATAAAATGGCCAAATTCAGCACTACTGTAGAAACTGAGTTGCGTATGACCCGCCATGATTTGGCATGACGGTTCAAGGCACCTAAATTGATGGCATGCATATTCTGAAATTAGATGCCTTACTTCAAAGTGTGGACGTAGAATGACATAGTTCATCATTTAAACAACTTACAATAACAATACGTTCCATACTTTCAAGTATGCGTGCCTAAAACTTCGTCTAATTTTATCATTACTTGTACTGCTTAAAAAAAAAAAAAAAAAAAATCACAAGATTTTTAAATTGAAGGAGTTATCTTAAGTTAATTGAGACTACTTTTAAACTCACAACTACGGGTAGCTAGTTTAAGTCTGCTTATGGCTAGGGAAATTGTCTGGTGTCCTAACAGGCGCAAGTTTGATTCTCGGCTGCAGCAGGGAACAATGTAAAAGTGTGAATTCCGTTACAATAGATACTGATCTACCACAAGACACACCGACGTGTCGTAAAAATACACCAGCAAATACCAATACACCAGTCTTGTATGAGACAGCCCTAGGATGTATTCAGTACGGACGGTGAGTGTTAGCGCCGAAGTAGGGATATGTGGATGGTATGTGGTATGGTGGAGGGCTCCTGGGCCTTTGCAAATGGGCTGCTATGGCTATTCCCCAAATCGGAAACAATATTTTTGAAAAATGGAGACCTCGGGTGTAGAATGTGTCTGAGCGAACAAATGCAGTTCGCTTTGTTTTGTATTGTTTTATTCCTAATTTTCATCTAAATTTGGCTCTTTTATGAATAATTACTAGTTCCACTGGAGGGCAGTTTCCATGTCAGTCTAAAAAAGGCACGAAATAACATGAGTGGCCTAACAGTCACAAGAATATACAGTACGTCTTGGTACTATGTTCTTGCCTAGCGGGAATATTTTTTCCTTTCGTTTTTTGTTATTTTTAACTGTTGGAAGGGGGGTGGGGTTTAGTCTCAGGGGAAGGTCATTTTCCTAACAGATGAAACTAGTATGAATGACATGCTTTGACTGGTTCAATAGCCGAGAAGAAAACAATGTTTTGGCGCATCTCAAGCAAGGAAACTTTACAGTGCATAGGGGACAAGAAGTTTTTGCACGAAATTTCTGCTGAAGAATAGTGTTCACCGCTCGCATCGCTTTGTATACAAAGATGCAATAAGAGAGAGAGAGAGAGAGAGAGAGAGAGAGAGAGAGAGAGAGAGAGAGAGAGAGAGACTCAAGATTCTCATCCTTAATTTTCATCAGTGCCAAAAGAATTTTAAGAATCACAAAGCTATATTGAATTCCTCTAACTTGGATTAAAAGACTGACATGTTTTTAGTTTCGTGTGAAGCAGATGTTAACAGCCATCTAGGCTCACAGGCCCAAAATTGTATTTTGACATTACCACGGGGAAGTTTAACAGGTGAGCTAAAGAGACCCTGTAATAAGTGTGTGTGTGTGTGTGTGTGTGTGTGTGTGGTTAACCATATGGTAACTGCACTAATCTACAGTGTTCACAGTGTTCATGGAGCCACCGTGTAAATCACCAGGCTCCATACTACGCGTTATAGCAAAAAGTGTTAGTGAGTGCCGCTCCTGCCTTATGACCATATCACATTGAAGGCACAGCTTGTTGACTGCATGACTTGAGGATGGAGAACCTAAAACTGATATCTTGGTATGTTATTGGGCTTACGGTTGACTACTGAGGCTAACAGTACCACAGTTGAGGTGCACAATATTTCTCCTACTGATAGATTTTGGTTCTAACAGAGTTCTTGTTTTGAAATAACAGAACAGAGGAAGGAAAAATAAATGAACAAACAAATTATAATCCATACACCAGATTGCAGGTGCCCTCCATTCAAAAATATTCTCTGTAACAGTTGGACTTGAACAGCTGTTGGTTGAAGTTTGGGGGGAAACCACTCTGGGTAAGCTAGTTCCAGAGAGATGCGGTTCGGGAAATAAATGATTCTGGTAGGCAGAAGTTCTGCAGTATGACAGTATGACAGTCCAGTCATGAGCTCCACCAGATGCTCTTGAAGCGCGGGGGAAGGCATGGAAAGGTGGCACAACGGATACAACTTCGTTTGAGCATTTGCCATAAAAGTATCTGCAAAATAATGCAGGGGAGGCAACAGTCCTTCTTACCTGAAGGGGAGGTAGTTCATTTGTACCAGTGGGGTTATTAATAATTCAAATTGTTTTATTCTGATTTTTTTCCTAGTTGTTTTAGTGCAACCTCTCCACGACCATTCTACAAGGGAGAGCAATACTCCAGCAGAGAGTGCACATGGCTCTTATAAACTACAGCCATCTGTTCGTCGAAGAAGCTACGGACTCTGTACAATAATCTAAGTCTCTTTGAAGCAGTTTTAGCAAGTGATCTAACATGAGAGGTCCAGCTGAGGTCATCACTAAGTGAAACTCTGAGAATTTTAACACTTTTAGAGTCAGGAATACTAGTAGCATTGAAGGTAGTATAGGAATCAGGCAATATCTGTCTATTAGTATATTGTGTATATTTGGTTTTCCCACCATTAAATTAGACAATGTTATTTTGTCCCCATTTAGTGACCATAGATAAGTCTTGATTTATGGAGATTGTTGTACTGAGTTCTGGGTTAGAGATATTGAAATTTGTGAATGGGTGTTTAAGTGCAAATGAACTGTGAAGTGTCGATAACCATACTGTCTATCACTAATTAAGTTGTTGCATTCAAGATGTTTAACCATGTGCATATTAATTACAATCTCTATTACTTTACTAAGAGAAGACGTGATAGCTATTGATCTGTAATCAGAGGGGTCCGCGGAGCTTCCTTTCTTTGGAACTGGGTGAAAAGTGGCTTCTTTCAAAGAATTAGGGAATAAAGAATTTCGTATACATAGTCGGAATAATTTAGCTAGAATACGAGGAAGTTCTGAGGAACCCTTTTTGGTAACAATTAGAGGAATTCCATCTGGAAATATCTCCCAAGTCTATTACGACCAGACGGTATCACCTCCTGTATATAAGGGACATATTCGTGTAACTCCCGTCCATATCGCCTCAAAAAAACTGGGCTGAATATCAATGATTAAAACAGGATACAAGATATTGGTAAGGCAAAACAAAAACAAACAAGAAGCGGTGTCAGCGTTCAGCAAACCCGTCCTCCGCAGTCATTTTAGTTCTGACGTACAGTATAAACACATTATGATAGCAAGTCAAAGATTTTACATATCAAGTTTGAAGTAAATCGGGCGACAATTGACGATTTTATGCCCACATCAGTGGGCAAATATGAGAATAGCATTCACATGCATTAATGAAGACATTCTGAGAAAGCTAATAACATCATTCATCTGACCAGCCCTGGAGTATGCATCATTAGTCTAGAATCACCATCTCAAAAAACACATAGATAAGATTGAAAAACTTCAAAGGGCCGCAACGAGATGGGTACAAAGCTTAAGGGATCTAAGCTACGAAGAAAGACTAGAAAAACTGAATCTGCCAACACTACAGGAGAGAAGGAAAAGAGACATGATCATGCATTATAAATGCATATCAGGGAAGGAGAAAATAGATATAAATGAATACATAACCTATGGGGATGCATCAGCAAGAGGACACTGCAAAAAACTGCATAGAAAGAGAGGCGATAAAGACGAAAGGAAATTTAGTTTCCCATATTGGGCAATTGATAAGTGGAATGCACTACTGAATGAAATAATGTGTGCCAAAACAACTCATAAATTTAAGGAGATGTATAATGAAAATGGTTTAAGAGACGGGACAGTACAAGCTTGACTCATTCCTGTAAAGTTACAATTAGGAAAGAAAAGTTAGGTAAGAATACACATTCACAAGAATACGACGTTTGACAACGCGCGCGCACACACACACACACACACACACACACACACACACACACACACACACACACACACACACAGGCCCACCGAAAAGGTGTATTGCCCCGGGGCCCATGGGGCTTGGGGGAGCCCATGAGTATGTTGGGGAAAAAAATTCAAAACCTCTGCTATATACAGTTTTTCAGTAATATTTACGAATTGGGCCAAAAGCCGGATATAACAGGTAGACTGATTATAGACGATACATACGACCTAAGGGAGATGGGATAGCCGTTACAAAGGCTGTATATAGGACTGTAACTCTTCCTGTCCATGAACGTCACGTGAATGTTTTGGGTTCGCCATTGCCGTGTTTTTACAGTCTACTTTTCATTATATATATGCATTACCAGTATGATTGTAGCCTATAGGACTGCATGGACCTTATGCAGATAGCCATCGTTTACTTTATGAAAATGAGGCTAAGAGCACCTGCATCTTATGTGGGTCATGCTATTTGTAAACAAACTGGGTTTTCTCAGAAGACAATGGTTGTTTTAGCTTTTCAACACAAATGTCCAAATTTTTAAGTGTTATCTTCCCGTTGTATTATTTTCACAAAATGTGACTTACACAAATATTCATTTTTTTTTTTTTAATTTAAATGATTTCCTGAGGTACTTTTTGTTATGAAAGTAATCAAACGCACACACAGGCTATAAATGGGTCACCGAATTTTCAAATTAACTGACGTCATTTTAGAAAGATCAAAGAACGTGGTCTGATCGTGTTGAAAGTGTGAAGCCTTTTGCAACCCAACTGTCTGGCATCAAATTAGCACTGGAAGACCTCTTGAAGCTGAACCTAAGTGCCAAAACAAGAACAGAAATAAATGGAGCTTTGTCTCATGTGACATCCTTCATTTGTGTGATAATGTCTGTCGTATGGTACAAAGTCCTAGTTCCTTCTGGCTTCTGTAATAAAGTTTTTCAAGCCAGAGATGCGACACTGGATGTTGAAGTGTCAAACACAGAGGGTTGCTTGTAGAACTGACAGATCTCCGAAATAACTGGAAAGCTATGTGGAATGAAGCAAAGCTAGTTGCTTCAAACCTGGACATCGAGGTGAATCTGTATCATGGACGTGGTAAAGTAGCTGGAACTAAACGCAAAAGAACATTTCATGATGATGGTGATGCCACAGTAGATGCAGATTGATCAGAACCAAATGAAGCAGATGAGTCACTTGAAGAAACATATTTCAGACAGACTGTTTTATGTATTATTTGATAATGTAATTGGTGGACTGACTGTTAGATTCAAAGCTGCCAAGAATATTTCTGAAAACTTCAGTTTCCTCTGGAAGTACCTAACAATATGAGAAGAGGATCTGGAATTGAAATAAAAATCACTGGCTGCTAAGTATCCTGCCGATATCAGTCATGATACCGTGATGGAAATGAGGCACCTACCAAGAGTTAGTCGCTCAATTTTGGGGGAGAACCAACTAAGCCCAAGGCAGCTTTTGAATTGCTTCAGAGTACAGACTAGAAGGGCTCTTCCCAAATGTATCTGTCAGCCTGCATATTCTGCTAACAATCCCTGCCACTGTCGCCTTTATAGAGCGCTCATTCAGCAAACTCAAGGTCATAATTAATTTTCTACGAACAACAATGACCCAAGCACGACTTGGAGACTTGGCTTGACTCAGTACTGAGTCTCAACTGGCAAGCTCTCTTGATCTTGATGTTGTGAGTCATAATTTTGCCAAGAGGAAAGCAAGGAAAGCACCAGTGTTTGTAAAATGAATGAGCCATATATGCATTGTGTATGTAATTTTTATGTATTGTATTATGATTTTACTTACATTATTAACAATTTAGTGCGTGGTTGTTGCTTTTCTTGTATTTTTTGTAATAACTACACATACTGTTTGTGTATCACGTGTACGTCTTATCATTCTGGTGGATGAAACTATTTCTGGTCAACAGTTCATTTGAATGTATTTCTAAGTTGATGAAGCAATAAAAAAATTAGGTTACATACATATATAACGTACGCCCCCCCCCCCTCTACATTTACCTACTGCAGGGGTGGGGGCCCCAGACTAGTCCTGCCCCGGCACATTTCACTCGGCGCCGCTGCACACACACACACACACACACACACACACACACACACACACACACACACACACAAACACAAACACACACACACACACACACACACACACACACACACATTCATTCATTCACTCATCATGCAATCCTACGTTGACCCATGAGGAGTGAAGGAGCTCGGGGCTAGGCAAATTGGTCCTGACATTTAAGATGAGAGTGACCAGCCTCACTCATCCCTGAGTGGAATTACATGAGCAATAAACCCCAACCATTCCTTGGATATAAACCTTCACCGACTCAATCCGATTGGAGCTCCATAATTACCCACTAAACCACCGGGTGCCAAAATTTGGTTATATGGTTGCCACCCAGCATAGTAAAAGGTTTCCTGGTGTACGGGAAACTGTTTGGCTTGTCACTCAGTGTTGAGTCACCCACAGGCAGAAGAAAAAGGAAAGAATGTAGGAAAAAAGACTGAAGAGGGAGTGTAAAGTCACCCGTAGGCAGAAGGACGAGGAAAGAATGAAGGAAAGAAAGACAGAAGAGGATGAAAGGAAAGAAAGATGCAGGAGAGGAGGGGGCAGACATCCTAGAGCAGCACTACAGTACATCGAGTGAGTGAATGGTGAACTCTCCACCTACCACACACACACACACACACACACACACACAGTGTATATACTATATATATATATATATATATATATATATACATATATATATATATATATATATATATATATATATATATATATATATATATATATATATATATATATATATATATATATATATATATATATATATATATATATACTGTGTGTGTGTGTGTGTGTGTGTGTGTGTGTGTGTGTGTGTGTGTGTGTGTGTGTGTGTGTGTGTAAAACTAAGTTTACATATGCAGACATGAACCATCCCTGTTTCTGTCCAACAGTCTGTTGAAGGAGCTCACTTCGATAACTTACTACACAAATACACTTTGACCCTTGTGCCCTCATGCATACTCATGACAACATTTAAAAATATCACAGCAATTTTCACATTCCTTATCGTGTTTACTGTGTCACATGCCTTCCCCAGACCCATGAAGACAGCATACAACTTCTTTACCTTGTTTAAATATTAATCCACTAATTATATGAGGTCTAATATTTAATGTTCATATACCCTCGCATTCCTTTATGTCCCTTTGTTTTTCATCCACACATTCCGTCTCCTTAACTAGGTCAACAGATATATTGCCATATATCTAGCCCGTCTCGCAAAGAAGACAAATTTCCTGTGATTACCAGACACTTTTCTTTCCCCTGTCCGTAATACAGGGGAACAATATCACATCTGCCATTTAATCCGTTGGAACTCTACTTACCTCCCAGGTCAGTCCATACCTTCTATACCCATTCAGTCACTGTCTCATAGCATTTCAGCATTTCATCGCACACTTAATCAATTCCTCATGGTTTCCTCTTTTTCGGATTCTTCACTGCTGTGCATTGTTTCATCCTACTGTTCTCTTCCATCCTTGTCGCCTCTTCTCCCAGCCTTGCACCAACCACTTACATGTTCACTGCTATCATTCTGTATATTCAACAGCTCCTTAAAATATCCTTTACATCCGATTATTTCCTCTGTTATCTTCAGCACCAGTTGACCATTCCTATCTTTCACCCGATCTCTTTTTAGGACCTAAAAACACAGAGGAGGGGGTTCCTAGTCCTCTCACCTCTCCCCTTTTAGTCGCCTTTTACGACATGCAGGGATTACGGTGGCAGAATTCTTCCTAACACAACCTGGCCGCAGAGGAGTAGTACCACTCTATAGTGCGGCCAGATTGTGTCCCCCTCGCCACAGGGGGGGACACAATCTGGCCGCAGCTCTGCTGTCAGGCCCTGCTGTAAATGTCACTGATTGCACTGCGCAGTTGACCCTCGTGCGGTGTGGTGCAGTGAGGATCTGTCCCTTCTCCCCTTCGGGGTTAAGATGCAAATGAATGTGTTTGAGTGATGAGTAAATTGGGAGTGTGTCGTCTTGTCTTGGCTGCCTCCATTTCCTTGGGGGAAGCAGCCTACTTATATAGATAGATAGGTAGATTTTTCACCAGGCCATTACATCCATTATTACCTCTTATTTTCTTGACCTCTTTTCAATCCAGGTTCTTAAATCGTTCATTTTACACTCATATTTTATTTAAAACTCCTCATTTACTTTATTCTTACTGTCTTTACTAGTCTCTTCGTTTATCTCATCTTTTCATCATTCTTATTTCTCTCAACCTGTTCACATCATTACTCTACTGCCCATCCAGCCATTTTACGCTTTTTTTCTTCTCTTCCACAGTTGATTTCACCATTGTACTCCACCACGGGGTTCTTTCACATTTTTCATTTTTCTTTACCCTGCATACTACCTCACATGCTGCATAAATTTCTGCTGCGAATACCTTACACATACCTCCCACCTCCTCAATCTGCTCCAAATTATATCTACCTCTTACATTTGCTCCTCCAATTCTTTCTTGGACTTTGCATTTTCCCCTCTTGAAGCCAGTCTACTCTGTTTCTAACTGTTGCTTCCTCCTCTTTTCCTCTACCTATGTTCACCCACCACCTTTGCACCTCTGACTCACCTCTCATCCTCCTTATCACTCGACATGTACACCTGTGAGCTATCTTGTGCCTTAAAAAGTCGCTGACTCAGGCCAAGCTCTTCCTTGCACAAATGCCCACCAGGACACTGCCATTTTCAACTGTTTCAGTGGGTACACCCCATTGCCCAAGCACCCAGTCTATTTTTCATTCCCACATAAATAAAAGCACACTCCCTTCTCTCAAATTTCTCCATGTTTCCCTCTCCGTTTTCCTAAAACTCCTATTTCACTCTGTGCCCGTAGTCCTCTGTTGGAGCATACCGTTTAATTCTTGCATAACAGACATTTTTGCAGAAAAACTAGTGGAAACATATAACTAAACGGGTGTTGTGTGCCTACCATAAAAGACAGGGAAACAAGCAGAGTTGAGAAAAGCATTCGTTATGAAACGACCAACAAAGAAATGCAACACAGTGGGGAAGAGAAAAAGGCTTTTGAGTGCCAGTGACTGGTGAGGAGTTCATGAGGTGACAGTTATATTACCCTGTTAGTAAGTGATGTCTATCTGTTGGTCAAGGTAGTATCCTTGTAGTGATGGCAAGAACGGTAGACTCTACGTCCCTTCGACACACCGCCCTCTCTATTCTAATACCTTATATTCCCATTTGATTTGAGGAAGCAATACAAGTTACCTCATATCAAGACATTACGGCAATCTCGCAAGTCTAATGGTAAATCCAATCCACAAACTGAACACCTTCAGTACAGTAACTCTTATTATTAATATTGCAGACTGTTTCAAATGATTTTAATCAGCAAGGATACCTGTCTAAATGAAGAGAGCAGAACTCTTAAAACATTTTATTAAATAAATTATAGTTAATATTGAAATTCTTATCATTACTCGTCCTCCCTTTTTCTTCCCCTCACATCCATGCTTTTATGATTTGTTTGTCAGCATTTCTTCCTCCCTCCGTTTCATTTCTTTCTTACTTTCCGTCAACGCTTGTATTCCCCCCCTTTCTCCCTCCTACAATCGTTCTTATTTCTTTGTCTATCCCTTATTATTTCGCGCATGCTTTAATGATTCTCCTTCCTTCTACTCTGCCCAATAACATTATGTCCATTCCTCATCTCTTCTCTCTCTGCACTCCTCTCTTCTTCGTTCTCCATCTTTCATTCCTTTTCTTAGCTTTCACGTTCCTTCCTTTCCTTCCCACCTTTCCTCTCTCGTCTTTCCTACCCTTCCTCCTTCCATTTCAGTGCTCTTTCACTCTTTCCTTTTTTGTACCTTCTTGTTCCATTTTGTTCATTTTTTCGACTTTCCTCTTATATTTTCTTTCTTTCATTTCATCTCCTCTTCACAATTCTTCTTTCCCTCTCTCCCTACCTACCTCGTTTTGCCTGCCATGTTCTCTCATTCTCTCTTTATTGTTCCCTCTCATCTTCCGTTCTCGCTCAGTTCATTCCATTCTTTCGATAACATTTTCTCATGTTTTGCTGACCAGTTCAACAAATTCATGTCTATCTCGTTTTACCTGTAACTGTTATTTCTAATACTTTCAGGTAAACATCTTTCAATTTCCCTGACATTTTCTCTCAGTTTCTTCTATATTCCCTTTTATTTCTTCCCTCCAAGAAAATTTTATCTCTTCAAATTTCATTTCTCCTCCCTTATTCCCTCTCTCCATGTCTTCCTTTCGCTGTCTCATCCATTTCTTCCCTCCCTCCCTCCCTCCCTCCCTCCCTCCCTCCCTCCGCCCTATATTCGACTTTTTTTTTGCATCACTGTCTTCCTTATCTTCCTCCCTCCATTGTTCAATTTGTTACTTTGCTCTCTGTCTTCTCCCTCCTCTCTCCGTATTTTTTTTTCTCCTGTGTTCTCTTCCTCCTTTTATCCGTCCATGTTCTACTTCTCCATGTTTACATGTCCAAAGTCTATATCTTCATTTCCACGCTTTGTTAGTCTCCCCATTTTTATACTATACATTTTCTTACCTCCATTTCTTTTTCTCATTTTTATATATGAAATTCTGTCCTCTTCCCTCTCTCCGCCTCCGTCGTATTTCTTTATTCTCCTTCATCTTCTCTCCCCTTTAACTCTCGCATTCCAACATTTTCCGTATTCTCCCCTCCCTCCAATATATTTTTCCCTCTCTCTCTCTCTCTCTCTCTTTCTCTCTCTCTCTCTCTCTCTCTCTCTCTCTCTCTCTCTCTCGGGCCTGTCCAGATGAAGAGAAAGTTTGTACTCTCCTAAGCCCGTTAAAATGGTGCCTGCCAAACTATTCGCCTACTGTGTGCGTACCAAGGAGTTTGTGAGGGACTGTGGCGAAAGTGGAAGGTAAGTACACCCGTTTTTTTTTTTTTTTTTTTTTTTTTTGTGTGTGAGTTAACAAGTAGGCTTAATTTAGGAATTACGAAAAATAGTGTAGCAATTGTCGCGTTAAGGTACAGGTACTGAGGTTGGGAGTATGAGGCTAAAATGGTAAGTGCTACGGAAGTGCATGTCGAGGAAATGGCTGCAGAAGTGTTAGAGAAGATAGATAACTTAGGAACTAGACTAGTGAACTAGACTACCGTAGCGCCAGTCGAGCAGGGCAATACTTCCAAAGTGGATGGAAAGCTGATGGCAGGGAGAGCTGGAGCTCCAGTTTCATCAGCCATCGGGACTAGTTCCTGACCATCCCCCTCTGTTCAACATTTTCAGTAACACAGAGAGTAAGCCAACATGCTCTCCAGCACAACTTTCTCTAACTGTTAGCACTAAACTACATGCACATACATGCACGTTACACACTACACTTCCTTTTAAAAATTAAAAAAGAAAAATGGCGTCTAATAACCAAGCCTCGGAGCCCCCACCATCCGCCACTCTCCCAGTAACGACTCACCGAGCTGCCTGGTACCACTGTCTGATTCATTTCTTCTTCATTTCTGCAACATTCGCGGCCTTTCCTCCAACTTTCTCACTATTGAACACCACCTCTCCTCCTCTAAACCTCACTTTCTCTTCTTAACTGAGACTCAGCTGTCTTTGGTAACTGATAGCAAACCCATTTCTGTATCATCCTACTTTCTCTATGCTCATTTCAAAGCCAACATTGACTGTTGTGTATATATATAAAACGACTTGTTTTGCTCTCGTGGTCCTGAATTTGATTCTTCTGAATTTACTCTCTGGCTTCTGCTTGCCTGTCATTCCCTGACTAAATATATCTGTGCTGTTTACTTATCCCATAATTCTACTGACAATGAAAATTTCTTTGACTATCTTACTTCTACGGTAGACCACATCCTATCCATTTCTCTTTTCTCTGAAATCTCCATTCTAGGAGATTTTAATGTTTACCATCACCTCTGGCTCTCCTCTCCTATCACTGATCCACCTGGTGAACAACCCTACATCTTCTCTATCCTTAATGACCTAGTGCAGCTTGTACACCACCCTACCGGTATATCTGACCGCCTTGGAGAGAGATCCAATATACTTGACCTTATCCTTACAACCAATCCTTCTGCTTATGCTGTTAATCTTTCGTCTCCGTTGGACTCCTCTGATCACAACCTTATTACCTTAACCTGTCCTATCACTCTGGTACGTTGTGTGGACCCTCCAAAGAAACGACGGGTGTGGCACCTTGGAGCTGTGGATTGGGAGGCCCTCAGGCAGTACTTCTTTGATATTCCCTGGAACGATTATTGCTTCCATGGCCGGGAGCCATCTGGGTGTGCCTTGCACATTAAGGAGGTTATTATTTTGGGCATGGAAGCATACATTCCCTTCTCATGTCCTTTGACTAATACAAGAAAGCCTTGGTTTTATCACGCTTGTTCTAATGTTGTCCAAAACGGAGAGGGCCTATAAAAGGTACCAGAGCCAACCCACCCCTGAATCACATCTTTTTTATGTTTCTGCCTGGGATTGTGTTAAGTCTGTTCTTCGCTCTGTTAAAAATAATTTCGTCCATACTAAATGCTCTCAACCCTCGAACTCGAATTCTTCCCACTCCTTCTGGCATCTTGCCAAAAACCGTTCTTAAAACTTTACCTCATCATCTTTCCCTCCTCTTTTCTATTCTGATGGTTCTGTAGCTATTTCTTCTACTGATGAATCAGCTCTCTTAGCTCAGACTTTCTCCTCCAGTTCCACCTTAGACGATTCCGGTGCTGTTCCTCGTCACTCTCCCCCCCCCCTCTGACTTCCTCGTGGCTGACATTAAAAGTTCTTCAATTGATGTATTTTCTGCCATTACTGGCCTCAGTGCTAACAAGGCATATGGACCTGATGAAGTCCCTCCTGTTGTCCTCAAGAACTGTGCTTCTGTGCTCATGCCCGGCCTAGGTAAACTCTTTTGCCTCTGTTTATCAACTTGTACCTTTCCTTCTTGCTGGAAGTTTGCTCTCATTCAGCCAGTCCCAAAGAAGGATGACCATTCCTAACTCTCTAACTATCACTCAATTGCTTTAACATATTGTGTCTCATAAGTTTTCGAGTCTATTCTTAACAGAAAAATTTTAAAGAACCTTCCTATCATAACGTTCGTTCTGATTGTCAGTATGGTATCCATCAGGGACGCTCCACTGATGATGTTCTCATCTACCTTTCAGATTCCTGGTTATGCTCCTTTTGGGACTTTGGCGAAAGCTTTGCCATTGCACTTGACATATCAAACGCTTTCGATCGAGTGTGGCATGAATCACTAATTTTCAAACTGCCCTCTTACAGTTTCTAACCTTCTATCTGTGCCTTCATCTGTAGTTTCCTTCCTGTCGTTCTATAGCTGCTTGTGTAGATGGCCACCGATCTTCCTCTAGATCTATCAACAGTGGTGTACCTCTGGGTTCAGTCCTATCACCAACTCTCTTCCATTTATTCATCATTGACCTTCTTAGCTGTACATCTAACCCTATCCACTCATATGCTGATGATTCCACCTTTCAACTTTCCATGGTTCTCGCAACGTCCATCTCAGCAGTTGCTTCAACAAACACGAGAGGAGGCTGCGGCACAACTAATGTCTGACTTGGCTTGTATCTCTGACTGGGGTATAAATGATGTTGTTGATTTTAATGCATCAAAGACTCCGTTCATACACCTTTGAACTCGACAAAATCATGCACAGGAGTACCCACTAATGTTTGTTAGTATCCAGGTCTATTTTGCATCATCCTTAAACATACTTGAGGTTTCATTCTCTTGAGACTTATCTTGGAAAGATCATATTACATCATCATCATCACCATCCGGACCTCCTTTCCCACCCAAGGGCAGGGTGAGGAGTAGCTGTGTCAAGACAACCCAAACTTGCCCAATCCAATGGGCCACGCTTCCATTCATCCACCATTCAAGCCCCTGGAATCTTGGCTCTATCAGATAAGCCAAAAACATTCACCACATTCTGTAGCTTCACACAAACATATCTGATTGAGTCAACCCGGATGTTGCCGTGTTAAAAAGGGGTGCCAAAATCCCTGATCATGCACTTCTCCTCACAACATGCATCCAGCCAGCTTGATCTCTTGTCAGTTCCCTAGCCTCACCGACTTCCAAACCTCTCTTCCTCACACACTCATCCACCATATCTTTCCACCTTCTCCTTGGCCTACCTCGCCTCCTTCCTTCTTCAAATTCGCTCACATACACCTTTTTCACCACTCTTATGTTATCCATTCTCTCCGCATGACCATACCATCTCAGTACACTCTCTTTGATTCAGGTGTCCACTGACTTCCTCACTCCACAACTTTCACGAATCACATTATTTCGTATCCTATCCACCCTCTGTACTCCACGTAGATACCTCAGCAGTCCCATTTCCACTGCTCTTACTCTTGACTTTTCATTTTCATGCCACACCATAGTCTCACATCCATATGATAAAGTTGGCACTAACACTCCCTCAGGTAAGCTTCGTGCAGCCGCAACACTCAAGCCTGCGTTTCTTATCAAGGCCTTCATTGCACCAGCTACTTTTCTTCCTTGTGTCACTCTACCTTCAACCTCATTTGCACATTTTCCTCTCTTTTCTATCACTGTACCCAAGTATTTGAACTCTCTCCCCAATTCCAGTCTCTCTCCATTTACTGTAACATCACACTGGGAGTCACCTTCTCTCTCAATAACCATCACTTTACTCTTTTCTACATTTACTCTCAAAGCACGATGCCCACAACATCAGCAAAACCCTGCACTAGCCTACAAGTTCTTGTCCAGTACTTGCAACCAATACTGCATCATCAGCATACAACAAATTTGAGATATTCCAACCATCACCATTCATTACCAACGCCATCCCTCTCTCCATTACTCGTGTTTTTACTTCTTTCTTCACCCCATCCATATAGTTATTGAACAACCATGGGGACATCACACAAGCTTGTCTCACGCTCACACTGATCGTGAACCATTTACTTAGATGCTCATTAAACTTCTCCCGGGTCTCAGTTAATTACATGCAGCAGACAGCAGTTATAATTCACACGAATCTTCCCTTGACTAAGGTGCTCTCAAGCGGTGAAGGAAAGGGCTGGTAATCTATCTTCAATTTCTAGGTGATGTAGGACGCAATTTAAGAATGATGAAAACCAGTCTAATCATATTTTTCATAAAATCAACTGAGATGTTGAACATCCACTTTACTTCCACCAGGCCCAACCTTTAATACCTAACCCTTAATCCCGAGGACTTATTTTGCCCATTATTCTTGTTACCACTAGAGGACTATTTAGCTGATCCCCTCCCGTCCACAAAGCCTCTCCTGAATTGAATAAAATCATATGTATATGTTGTTATTTTTTTTATGCTAGAAACAAGGAACCAAAGGCCAAAAGCCCGTAATAAATGTTCCCTCCATGAGAAAAACAAAATACAAGAGAGAGCCAAATTCAAGAGCCGATCACTTCGAGATGCCTGGACACACTGCGTTTGAAAGATTGGGGATCATAGCTAGCAGGAAATACAGACAGAGGAAGACAGTTCCAGAGTTGCCCTGTTGCATAAATGAAGGACTGGGAGTAACGGTTAACTCTTGCATTAGAGAGTTGGACAGAAAAGGGATGAGAGTTTGTTGCTAGACGGGTGCAACGCATCCGTCGTAGAGGTGGAGGAATGCAAGCAGACAGTTCAGAGGAGCAGTGACCATTGAAGTAGCGACAGAAAAGAGATAAAGATGCAACAATGTGGCGAAAAGACAGAGATTGAAGGAAGCTAGTAAGAGGAGGAGAGTTAATGAGACGAAAAGCCTTTGACTTCACCCTATTGAGAAGAGTTGTATGTGGGGAGCCTCCCCACATATGAGAGTTGTACTCTACACAGGGGCGGATAAACCCGTGTATAGAGTTAACAATTAGAGGCTTCACCAAACCCTGTTTCAGAGGTCTGCCACCAGGTGGTCTAGCATCGCCCAGCCTCGATTAAATATTTTTGCGGGGTTTTAAAGACCTGTGAAATTGTACCTAATACTAAGTTTATAATAATACTGCTATTTATTAGAATCTTTTTTCCTATTCGATCCAGCGCATATGTATATACCTATAAAAAAAATAAATAACCAGGCTGACAGAGATTCTTAGCTTGGGGACAAAAATAGTGTGCTGTCTATTGACATATATTTGAATAAATCGTGTGCAATTTGTAAAAGGAGATTACTTTCAGGACCTCTGATGCGTATATTATTGCATGCTTTCAAGAAGTAAGCTGTTCCACTGAAAACAATGTACTAAACGAATGCTTAGTTGGTGAATCAGCCATATTAATCCAAACAAACGTCAGTGCGATACGACACTATAATCATAACAGAGTACGAGGAGTTGAAGTGTAAACTTACTAAACTGTGCATTGGAGCCAGGGGAATATTTTAAAGCATTATTTATGTTAGACTTTAGTTACTAAGACGATCAAGACGTCCAACAGGTAGGTATTGTTAGGAAAAGTCATACGTCAGGCAGGGCAGCACATCGATAGGTGCTGCCGAACCTGCAGCTACATATCTACTTTCTTATGTGGATACTAACGAATGACAAATATTTTAATCACTGTTATCCTGTTTTATGGCTGGTTCTAGTAAAATTGCCTACGTTTTGTCTCTTTGTTATGTTTACAGAGATGAGTAAACTGACGAAAGCTAAGTTTACAATATGACACTTATAATACATTATATATAATCAAAAGGCTCCCATATTGTAATTTCTTTGTAGCATATCATGCCAACTGAGTAATTTCGTGGGTAAAATCTGTTTTGGAGTGTTTTACTTTGTGTCAAAAATAAAAAGAAATTATGCACTGGTTACTTTTTCAATGCCTACTCCGCATCAGAGCTGGGCGACGGAAGTGAACCTAGTGGCAGATTTCTGAAACAAGATCTGGTGAAGTGTCTAATTGTGCAGGGGTAAAGAAGGAACGGAGTCGGCTTAGCACACCTAACATCTCGGAAGCAGATTTTTCAAGAGATGCAATATGATCTTTCCAAGATAAGTCCCGAGTGAATGAAACACCAAGCATGTTTAAGGATGATGCAGGATTGAGCTGAATATTGTTAAACATTAGTGGGTACATCTGTGGAAGATTTTGTCGGGTTGATAGGTGTATGAACTGAGTCTTTGATGCATTAAAAACAACAAGATTGATTTTACCCCAGTCAGAGATACGAGCCAAGTCAGACATTAGGTGTGCCATAGCCCCATCCCTTATTTGTTGAAGTAACTGCTGAGATGGACGTTGTAGGAACCGAATGGAAAGGTGAAGGGTGGAGTCATCAGCGTACAGTGGATAGGATTAGATCTACAGCTTAGAAGGTCACTGATGAATAAATGGAAGAGGATTAGTGATAGGACAGAGCCCTGACGAACACCATCGTTGATAGATCTAGGAGAAGAATGATGGCCGTCTACAACAGTGGCAATAGAACGACCAGAAAGATAGATATAGATGAAGGCACAGATAGAAGGATAGAAACCGTAAGAGGGCAATTTGGAAATTAAGGATTTATGCCAGACTCGATGGAAAGCCTTTAAGATGTCAAGTGCAATGGCAAAGCTTTCGCCAAAGTCCCGAAAGGAGGATGACCAGGAGTCTGACAGGTAGGTGAGAAGATCGCCAGTGGATCATCCCTGACGGAACCCATACTGACGATCAGAAAGAAGGTTGTGATAAGAAAGATACTTTAAAATTTTTCTATTAAGAATAGACTCAAAAACTTTTGAGACACAGGATGTTAAAGCAATTAGACGATAGTTAGAGGGTTGGGAATGATCACCCTTCTTTGGGACTGGCAGAATGAGAGCAAACTTCCAGCAAGAGGGAAAGGTACAAGTTGATAGACATAGGCGAAAGAGTTTACCTAGGCAGGGTGTAAGCACAGAAGCACAGTTCTTGAGAACAACAGGAGAGACTCCATCCGGCTCATAAGCCTTGTTAATATTGAGACTTGTGATGGCAGAAAATACATCAGCAGAAGAAATTTTAATGTCAGCAGTGAGGAAGTCAGAGGGGGGAAGTGATGGAGGAACAGCACCGGAATCGTCTAAGGTGGAATTGGAGGAGAATGTCAGCAAAGAGATCTGCTTTAGCAGTAGAAGAAATAGCTACAGAATCATCAGAGTAGAACAGAGGAGGGAAGGATGATGAAATAAAGTTGTTAGAAAGGTTTCTGGTTAGGTGCCAGAAGGAGAGGGAAGAATTCGAGTTGGAGGGTTGAAAGCATTTAGTACGGATGAAATTATATTTAGCAGAGCGAAGAACAGACAGCACGATCCCGGGCAGAAACGTAAAAAAGTTGTGATTCAGGGGTGGGTTGGCTCCGGTACCATTTTAGGCCCTCTCCTTGTTGTGGACAGCATTAGAACAAATGTGATTAAACCAAGGCTTTCTTGCATTAGTCAGAGGATATGAGAAAGGAATGTATGTTTCCATGACCGAGAGAACAAGCTCCGTATTGCACAAGGCACACTGAGATGGCTCCTGGCCATGGAAGCAATAATCATTCCAGGGAAAACCAAAGAAGTACTGCTTGAGGGCCTCCCAATCCGCAGCTCCAAAGTGCCACAGACGACGTTTCTTTGGAGGGTCCACAGGCCATACCGGAGCGATAGGACAGGTTAAGGTAATAAGGTTGTGACTGGAGGAGCCCAACAGAGAGAGAAGTTTAACAGTGTAAGCAGAAGGATTAGATGTAAAGAAGAGGTCAAGTATGTTGGAACTCTCTCTAAGGCAGTCAGGGATATGGGTAGGGTGCTGTACAAGCTGCTCTATGTCATTAAGGATATTAAAGATGTAGGCTTGTTCACCAGGTGAATCAGTGAAAGAAGAGAGCCAAAGGTGGTGGTCAATATTGAAATCTCCTAGAATGGAGATTTCAGAGAAAGGAGAAATGGATAGAATGTGTAAAGAAAAACGTTTGAATATGTCACCAAAATGAAGCAGCTATATTTATGTGTTTGTGAAACTACGTTCATCTGACAAATCCTGGAAAGTATGCTCTTCTGTGGGAAGAGATTTGAATAAATTTTTGGGCAAAATAAGCCAGTCTGATATTCATATTCTAAACAACAGTTATTAATAACAGTTGATATAACAACCAGAACAGCTCCATCATCCTTTGTTAAGGCACAGTCCTCTGCAAAAGATCCCTACCTCCTCCCCACCTTCATTAACCTATTACATTATATCAGCTTGTATAATTCTTCATGTAGTCATTATAACCTGTTTACTTAACAAAAAATTATTCTTATCTCTTATTTTTAACTACTTAAACAAAAACAAACGTTATGAGGTATTGAGGGGAGGGAAAGGAGCTTTTGCAGGAAACTGTACATGTCAAATTGATGGGGCACGTTCACTCCTACTGTGTCTCGGGTACTCTCAGCTCATGAGAGTTTGTACACCACCAACTGTCAGACTGTTGGCTACTCAGAGCCGTGTGTGTAAACGTACATCTTTACCTGACACCTCAGTTGTTGGACCTTCTTTTCTGATTCTGTAACAACGACTAGACCCTTAACTAAGTATTTTACAATTCATAGTGTTAATAAAACTTTTCCAATTAGAATTCGATTTCCTCAGTTTTTCTTCTTAATAACAATAACAGTCTTTCTGAGTAGTTTTCATAACTAATCTCTTAAATTGTGATATTTTGCAAATTTTCTGGCTAAAGACCATTAATTTTTTTGCATACATCTGGCATTGCCTTCAAAATTCTCTGCCTTGAGGTATTCCCCGTTCATGGAATCCCAGAGAATAACATCGTATATAATATATATTCAGGACTTGCATGATGTGTCAAGAAAAGAGAAATGGTTAACCTTTCGAGAGCATTTCCAAGTACGACCTTGGTTCGTACAGGGGAAAGTTACAGTGACAGTTACTAGTTAGCTCATGTCTATGCAAGAGCACAGTATACTAAACATCAGATTATGGCAGCAGACACAATCTGTTCATCAGATATTTTTTTAAACTAGTCCATTCGACAATAAAACTCTCGGCAGCATTCTCGACAGCAGTTACTCTTGGAGGGACAGGCGCCCTTGCCCAGCAATTTGCAACATCTCTTGAATCAGCACAACAGTGTATTAACAAACTGAGAGCCACAATAGATTCTGAATTGTCATCACCACAACACGTAGCAAGAAGCGGTGCCAAGGTACAGCAAACCCGTTCCCGGCAGTCATTTTAGTGTTGACGTATAAACTCAACAGGATATATAGTCAAAGATGTGGCATGTAAAATTTGGAGTAACTAGGGTGAAAAATGACGATTTTATGCCCATTTGAAATTTTTGGCCTGACCCACCTGACATTGATGTCCCTACCACTAGCTGGGAGAGACCCTCCAGATGTAATGAGGCATGTTATCAGATGAAGATTTCAAAGATGCACCATTAGGTTTTGGTTTCCTGTCGATATGACAATTTTGAAAGGAGTTATGACGAAGACAGGACTGTCACCCATCTGCGTTTTTTAAACATTTGGGGGGCCTACAGGGTGGGTATATTTGGCCCAAAATATAATCCGGTGATCAGAAGGTCATAGCCCATCATCCCTGTAATTTTAGTCAAAATCTCACCAGTACTTTCTGCATAAAGTGGTTAACGACAGACAGACAAACAAACAAACAAACCGAGTGAAAACAATATCCGTCCCCGAGCCCCTCCGGGGTGGGGATGGATAATCATCATCAACATCATCTGCAGTACAAGTAACAGCCTCATCTGCGATGAATAATCATAAGATAAAGATCTTTGTTAGGTTTCTCTTTGTTTCAACCCACCAGATAATTGCTCATCTCTCCTATAAGTCATTCCCTGCCTTTGTTTTTTACCTTACGGAGACTGAGTCTGCGAGGTATTATTTTTGGTTAAGTTTCTTTGTTAGCAAAGCTATGGAAAATGGCTGAATGAAATTACATGAAACTTTCAGGATATGTGGGCACTGATCGGTAATGAAAGTGATATAATTTTGGCAGTGAGTAACCCTGAAAAGTCAAACTCAACGTCACGGGCTTTCAGAGGGCTATAGCTTAAAAACGTTTTAAGACAAAGATTTTTACTATTAGGAACATACAGGAACTCGTAACATGGACTTTCATTTGGCACAAAACCTTTGATCTTGAATGACCTTCAAAGATCAAACTCAAGGTCACGGATATTAAGGGGACTATAACTCAGAATTGGCTGGAGATAGATATTTACTATTATCAACATATAGGAAATCCCATACGAGATTTTAATTGGTACCCTGAGCTTTGACCGTAAGTGACCTTGAAAGATCACACTCAAGGTCACGCATATTCAGGGGGCTATAACTCGAAACTCATTGAAGACAGAGATATACACTGTAACCAAGATACGGTAAAGGAACTCTCATATAGGCTTTCATTTGGCAGCATGACCTTTGACTTTGAGTGACCTTGAAAGGTTAAATGCAGGATCACAGATTATCAAAAGGAGTAACTTGAAAACATTTGCACCATTACCTTAGATTTTAATTGTGCACTGATGCTAAATGGCAGAAGCTAGTCAGTATTTAATAGCAATAAAATAACTGGTGTCGGGCGAGGTTTGTTGTGTCTGGAACCACTCGTGTGTGTGTGTGTGTTTTTTTACTTAGCTTCCACTTCATCCCTCTTCTCTTTTTGCGACAAGCTAGACTATTACCAAAACGAATACCATGATCATCACCATCGCAAGCACTATCACCATCATCACTTACAACATTATAAACAATATTGGCACCATTTTCAACCTAGCATCGCAGCTGCCACCATCATCACAAGCGACATTAACATGGTAATCACCAAAATCAGCCAATGCTCATCACTGCTGTCGAACCTCAGAGAAACGAGAACGCAAACAAAAAAATCTGCAAACGCACACAGAAAAACCTCACTGAAGTGAATTTGTGTCTGGTCAAGATTATTATCAAAGCATGTCCTCCTCAACGTGATAAAATATTTGCGTGAGTAAATATGAGTCTCAGCTTTTGATGTTGCACAATGCAAATAAGATGCAACAAACTTTTTTATGTAAAGGAGAGAGAAAATACTATGGTTTACACTATTCTGTAACTTGTTTTTATCTCCACATTATCTGTATACTAAGAACGCTACATAATAATTAGTATCTTTCAAAATATTGCCTTATTTCGGACACTGTAAAGAATGGCCCTTCTATAATACCTTCAGATATTTATATACTTATTCAGTACAGACTCCATAATCACAAGTGATCATTCTCCTTCATTTTTTAACATCCTGTTCTTGCACTGTGTTCTCAGTATATCTTTTCCTCTGTTTAAAAATTTCCAGTACAAATTTTGCTTTATTGACAGCTATTCCACAAGACTTGGAGGGAACACAAATCAACCTGTGCCACAAACATTTACGTACCACAAGGACAGCAGTTACCATCAGTCAGAAGAGTCGAGGCAAGTACTCTTCAGGGAAAAGTGCTTTACTACTATATCACTGCCTCTCCTGGCTTGAACTATTTCACTATTATGTCACCTTCTACTGAAGAATTTCCCTCGCATCCCGAATATAACCCACGTTCATGCATACCACCTGTCACCTTGCCTCACACTCTGTGACACCTACCATCGTACCTCATACCCTGTGACATTTGCCATCTTACTTCACTTCCTGTGACGACTGCTACCATGTCCCACACCCTGTGATCCCTTCCACTTTGCTCACATACAGTGACGCCTGCCACCTTGTCTCACACCTTGTGATGCCTGCCACCTTGCCTCACACCATGTGGTGCCTGCTAAACTTGTCTCATAACCTGTGACGCCTCCCACCTTGTCCCACACCCTGTGATCCCTTCCACTTTGCTCACATACAGTGACGCCTGCCACCTTGTCTCACACCTTGTGATGCCTGCCACCTTGCCTCACACCATGTGGTGCCTGCTAAACTTGTCTCATAACCTGTGACGCCTCCCACCTTGTCTCACACCATGTGGTGCATGCCTCCTTGCCTCACACCATTTGGTGTCTGCTAACTTGCCTCATAACCTGTGACGCCTGCCACCTTGTCTCAATACTCTATGACTCCTATCACAATTGCCTCACATCCTGACACCTGCCACCTTGACTCACATCCTGTGACACCTGCCACCTTGCTTAACACTCTGGAACACCTTCCTTCATGTCTCACTCCCAGTGATACCTGCCTTGTTTCACACCCTGTGGAATCTGATTTTCACTCATTCATTTTACGTCAGGTCGCAAACAAAACACTTTGATATAAGCACAGATGAAAAGCCAATCTTGAGGGGTAAATCATATTAGTACCCAAAGCCGCTGATTAGCAAGAATATACACAATTTGCTCTGGAAAAATGTTTACCTCCTAAAAAAATATAAGACAGTGTTCATTATGAAACTGGTGTTTTTCTACTCCCTTTTTCACCAGCTGTAAAAAAAAAAAAAAAAAAAAAAAAAAAGACTCCAAAGGAACTCACTGAGTTATTGATTGCCATTACGTTGTAAGGATTACGATGACATAAAGAAAATTGCAATAAAAACATGTACAGTGCGTAGGTAGGAATTAAAACACAAGAAAGGGGGAGAATCCTGTGGAGTATATATTCGTATATTTGTGTGGATTGGTGCGAGATTGAAGAATGATTTCGAGTCATTAAACAGTGCACAGATACTTGTGGGTAACTAGTCTAGTTAGTTGTTAAACCGAAATTAAATATATGTAAACTGACATACCAGTTATCCACGAATATTTTTTGTAACCAGGTGAAGTGAAACATGCAAAGCAAAACTGTGCAGGACGATTTTGTGAAAACTAGAGGCTCACAGCAAGTGCAAATAATAGCATAGATAGCCTAAATACAATTTCCGTCACAATAATAAATTTACCTTTAAACAAATTATTGATTACTCCATGTGGCTAATCAGTACTTTCTTAGAACAATTTCCTCCTCTTCCTTCCCCACTTTCCCTTCTTCCTTGAAAAATTCTATGCCTTTCTCAAATCTGTGAAGTGGAGAAAATTATTAGTTAGTTTGTGGCTGTGATGGAAGGAGAAGACCACCAGGAAGGAGCAGATATTCTGAAGGCGGACTCAAATCACCAACAGCACAAAGTATTATAAATGTTAATGCAATAGTAAGCAAGCATGGTATATACAGTTATACATGCAGACATATATAACAATGGATAAGGAATAACATAGGATCATTATGTACATATGCTAAGAAGCACATATCATATACTCGTACTTGGGCTTTATAGACAACGTTTTGTAGCGATTCTTTCCTGGCGATTTTTTTTTTCAATATATAAGCTGTAGTATCAGGCACTGAACCGCTCAGTTAGACTATATAATACTTTCGTTCAGAGGTGCTGGTTGGTCCTGTAGGACACTTGGTTCTCAAACTATTTGTCGTGAACAAAAAGTTGGTCTTGATAGGAAGTTCGATGGGTCGTAGAGTGATAAGCTTAATGTTTTCATTTGGAAACCTTTTTGTTGGGCATATAATACTTAATTTTTACACTATCAGCATATTCATAATACTGTTGGAATGATAAAGAGTACAGTGGTTGCTCACTTTACACAGTATATAAATATAAAAAGTTACTGTAGCTATCATCTCTATATCGGGCGGTACAATTAACAATTTTCGAGAGTGTCGCCCCAATAGCCTTGCTTCCCCTCCCTATCCACCCGCTCCTCACCATCTTATCGTCACCATCATATCATTCGTTCTGTTCTTTTTTTGTCTTTTAACTCCGTCTGTGCACATGACTGGGCTGGCAGAGTCTCACTCGTGCTTAACCAGTTCATCCATAAACCTTATATTGTTCAATGCTGGTCTAATTTGACTTGATGCTTGAGAACATTTTAATGTCTAATCATTAGTATCTGTGATCTGAACTGTTTCTATTTATGTATTTATTTATTTTTTTCTAAAGGGGGAAGGTTGAAGAAAACTGGAGAGGGAGGGCGAAAGAGGGGGAAAGATGAAAGACAGTAGGAAATAAAAGTTGGTGGGCATTCCACCTTGCTTAGTCTGTTGAGTGTTTATTGTTTCATTTGTTTGAGTTCAGGTTGGTGACTGGTGTAGTGGTGTGTTTGTTATTTATAGTGGATTTCTTTTTTAATTGGATGGTTGTGTGTTGTTTTATCTAGCTAGCTGTAAACAGGGGCTGGAGGTCTCTGAATTTTTTCCAAGCTGCTTGAAAAGGTTGTGTTATATCTGATTGTATTGGGTGAATATTGTACTAAGTTCTGGTAGGTTTCATTGTCTTGCAGGTGGAGGAATTCCCAAATTTTGAGTGCTTGTTTGTGTATACGTATGTTGAGGGGTTAAGTGTCTGTGTGTTCTTGTTACTGTCTTGTGGAGAATGTGTATGGATATCTTTGGTTTGTGGCCCATCTGAGAGCTTGGGTTTGTGTTTTTTGCAGTCTTCTAATCAGAGTGTTGCTGAGTGTGTGAGATGGAACTGGTGGGTAGTCTAGAGTTTGGATGACTATTGCCTTTATTAGATGAATTTTTAGTTTGATGGGGAGGTGTCTGAATCTGAATAACTTCCTAAGTGTTTGTTCACCTTGGATTTATCTTTCTTGTGCATATTTGCATATCCATATTTAGAGATTTGTAATCCCAAGGATTTCCCCTGTCCTCGGTATTGAATGAGGTTGTTGTTTATACATAGTGGGGGGTTTGCTTTGGATCCTAATGCCAAAGAGGTGAATTTGTTTATATTTGTTTTTATTCTTCATTTTTCTTCATATTGGTTGATACGGTTAATTTCTCATTCTGCTCTTATTTTCATCATGTTCATTGACTTACCAGGGTAGCCGATTATTTGCGTGACATCATCGACATATTGTATGTTAAGACCATTGACAGAAGGGAGTAGGTCTTTCGTATAAATTATAAACAGCGTAGGCAAAAGAACACTTGGGGAACACCGCATTCGAGGGGGAATGGTGCTCCTATATATTGGTTGATTGCTATTCTGACCTCTCTGTCCTCTAAGAAGTCGCAAAGGAGTTTTTCGATAATGATGGGAAGTTCTAGTCGTAGAAGTTGGTATTTAAGCCCCAGGTGCCAGATCTGAACTGTATGCATGATATCAGAATAATAAATGGATAATTCGATCTGACTGAAAGTGGCACGTTTGCACGGTATCACAGCGCAGCAAGAACTTGATTACAGAGAAACAGTTCCTACCGTTAACATCGGGTTATAGGCCCACAAAGCAGGAAGAGGGGATGATGAAGAGGGGTGAAACTCCTCCATGCAAGAAGCATATTTCACCTTCCCCAGGAAGGTTGAAATCAGGGCAAAGTGGGTTGCTGTCATCCGACATGAAGACAGCAGCTGGAGCCCCGATTGCTGTGGAGTCTGCGAGCTGCACTTCAAGCCACAGGACTTTGTTATGGGTGTTGACCCCTGGATCAAGACAGAACGACAGCGTCTCAGGCTCAAGCCTGTTGCTATCCCATCAGTCTTCAACAACTACCCAGAAACTAGGTCACAAAATAACCTTAAGTGGCACAAGCTGACAGATGTGAAAAAAAGTTGACATACCATGTATTGTACAATGATGTTCAATTCCTCCCATTCAATATATATTTGTGTTAGATACATTTGTTTTTGCGCAGGGCCATTATTTTATTTGACTTCTGTTGACTACAAGCCAAGGTAATGAGGACAGAATGCAAAGGATCAGTTTCTGCTTTTAGGGCCATTACTGCACATCAGTGAATCAGAGTGTCCAATCCATTGTTTATGTTATCTGTGATATTCTACTTCACTACGTTCATGTTGCACTGCTGCGCACACATTACCACTGTGTTGTATATTTTCTTTTATGACGATATGTAATTCTATTTTAGTTTTAGCTGCAGATGGTTTATCAAGTAAGGGAAGAACGCTTGAAATAAATATGCCTAAATTTTTCCACTCCGAAATGTATGTATAGCTAACTGAATTAAAATGTCCAGATTCAGCATGAACTGATTACTGAAATGTGTCACCAATGATATAAAGTTATAGGCGTCCACACATGGACGTGTGAAATGTGTTTAAGCTAGAAAGCCTACAAATGTTATTCTGGTTTTCCAACACTGTGTGTAAATCTGTTGTGGCTATAATAAGTTTGTAGGCAACCCGGCGTTGATGGTCACTTTGGTGGATTTGGCATTTTCGGGAATGTTGTGACGAATTTTGAGAGATGCTACTTGAGCATCGCCAGTTACTTTTCCATATTCTTTTTAATGATATGCATACGTCCTCTGTAGCTTTAATAATTTTTGATGCAACATAGTTTTGATGTTCAATTTGACCATGCTTTCAGTGGTAAGATTGCAAATTTTCAGAACAACTACTACTTTTTAAAAATAAGATGACCTATTACGAGTGTTGATCCACTGTTGCCAGAAAAGTGTCTGAGGCGGTGAAGGTTTGCTGCTCAATTTAGTGTTTTTGGCCATTGTTCAACAATATGCTGGGATTTTTCAGAGAAATATCATATACATTACTCTTTCATAAGATTTTCAAAAACGTGCGTGAATTCCCTCTACCAATATCTTTAAAACTGTATGACCATTAATCTGTAAGTAAGACAGTCACCAGGAGAGTGCCCCTGACTGAATCCATGCTGGTGGTCAGAAATGTAATGTTAGGAAAGCATTTTCAGAATATTACTGTTGTAGAATCTAATGCTTTAGAAGCACAGGAGATAAGGAAAATTAAAAATAGTTAAATGGTGGAGCACGGTTGCCTTCCTTCATTACATATTAGTGAGAAAGGACTTTCGACAAGAAAAAAAAAAAAAGGTGCGAGTTTATAATGGCAAAAGACATCAGTACTTGCAGTGTCAACACGGCAGTACAGTTTCTGGAAACATCAGCATAGTTTCTGGGAACAACGAGTGGGATCCCATCAGGAATGCATGTCTCATTAGTATTATTCTGAACATGCATGTATTTTGATTACAGTCAGTATATGGGGATCAAAGAACAGCTTGGGAATCAGCTACCATAGATTTAGAAGTAGTTTTGACAGAAGAGTTCAGCGTTATCCCAGTGAAAACTGAAGAAACAAGTTATAAGGAAGATGTGTGACAAGATTTGAAAAGAGGCGGAAAAAAAAAAAACGTCTAAAATTTCATTGTCCTATAATAATTAATTATTTGACTTAGTTTTAACAACCCGAAGAACAGAACTATGGTTTCAGGTGGAAACATAGTTCACCAGATAGCCTGCACTAGCATTATTAGAGTCTTCTTGTAGACAGCACTGGGTAAAGTGTAGTAAAATCAATGTTTTTAGACGTTAATCAGAGGGTAAGATTAATGAATGCATGCTTTCTTGCCTATGAGGGTAACATATTTTATGCACTAAGCACACCCTTCTTTGCTGAACTTTTCAGTGTTTCAGTAATAATGAAGGTAGTTTAGCAAGCTCTTCTAAAAAGTTTCCTTTAACAAACTGCTAAAAAAAAAAATTCATATCTTAAAGTTCTCTGTGTATACAAATTTAAACAAAACTGCGTCATACAAAACTACGTCACAATCTCTAGGAGTAGGAAGAAGAAATGCTCGCAACATTGGCCATTTCTCCAGTGAAGATCAATCAAGATGACATGACTCATTCTTTGTGTTACTTCCTATAGAATTTTGCAATGTTTGTGTGTTTAATTCCCTTTATGCAGAGTGTAGCTCTCCTCATCTAAGTCTCACCTGCTTCAAGGAAGACTTAGCTCTCTGAAGCCGCAGTATCTTCCTACTTTATCAATATTCTTGCCAAAATGTTATTGCTGGAAAGGACTAAGGCAGGAGGTCACAGGACCTTTCAATGTCTTTTGTAATTTCATCAATAACTAGAAAGCACTCACAGAGCGCATACCTCCGCCAATGCAACTGTCACCACATATGCCTAAAATTATACATGAAATGGACAGTGGTTTTACAGACATTTTAAAAATTCACAAAATTGCCCTAGTTATGCGGGGCATTTTTAACTCGACTTCTTGGACCAAAAACGCTCGCAACTGAGCGGGTTCCTCTTTCCGGACCGGAAATAAAACACTCACAAAGGAACAGGGCATAAAAACTAGGCAGTACACCTCAACACATCTATTAGCTTATTTCAATACACTGTTACAATACAAACAAAGAGTTACAAGATATGATGGAGACAGGTTTACAGAGTTAGCTCCACAATAATATGTAGCACACACAGCACAGGCAGAGAGTAGAGTTCTGTAACTGTATCCCGATGGTGAATTGTAAGTTCTATATACCTGTATTGTTTCTATAAGCAAAATTAGTATTTAATAGTCTCGACATGATGCACTATAGGTGGAGAGGGCCTGGGGTGGAGAGTGAATATTACTATAATTGATTAGAGCGCGAGTCGCGACACTCGAGGAAGTTAATTAGTCACGGGGACATTGTTCACAGTCTTTTGGCTTTTCCTCGCGCTCAGGTTCTATGTCCTGGTTCACTAGTCTTTCTCCCTGGGTATTTATTTCACAGTGTGTTACTGATATTATTCTGGCCTCACTCCTTCACTGTCACTGTTCACTCCCGCCCCTGTGGTTTTCTCTAACGCAAGAGATACACTTCAGTCACTGTTGGCCATTGTTTCCTGGCCTTCACACAAGAGGAGCCCGGGCGTGGGAGGGGGCTCTACTGGGGAGCCCTCCTTCAGGAGACAGTGGACTACCCCTAGGGGTGTCACTGCCTGGGGTTCCTTCGTCAGGGGGGGTGCAGGGAGGCTCTCCCGTTTGGAGGCCTCGACCTGAGAGGCCCTCGTGTTGGAGCCTTGTCGTTGGGATGCAGGGAGGCCCTCTGGACTGGGGGCCTTGACCTGAAGGGCGGCCCTCGGGACTGGGGCAGAACAGCTGCAGGAAGAAGGCCTGTCACTTCTTCTTCCGGGCAGAGAGTCATGGGGGAGTAGAGCCCAAGTGGCCTGACTCTGGGGCCCGCCGGCCCAGTCTGGGAGCCTGGGTGCTGCGGTCGCCTTTAGGGAAGGGCGCTGTCGGGGGCAGACTGCGGCACCTCTTCTTTCTGGCATCCGTCAGAGACTGGGACCAACCAGGTGTAGGCGGCGGGCAGACACAGGGCCGTGCCACCACTCCGGTAGTACCTCGGGGGAACCACACCTGCAGGGAGTAAGAGAGGGGCGTCCCACGCAGCCAAGAGGTGAAAGGCCGGCTGCACAAGGGACCTCCTTCTCCGGGAGGACCTCAGAGATCACGGATGAAGGACGTACAGTGGCCGATCCTTCCCCCACACGTACAGTGGCCAATGTTGCAGCTCCATGATCTCCGGGGTCTAAAGCTGAAGGACATACAGTGGCCGACCCTTCCCCCACGCATACAGTGGCCGATGTGGCGGTGCTGTTCTTGAAGGAGGAAGAGGCAAATGAGGGGCGCACAGTGGCTACACCCTCCCCGGCATGTACAGTGGCCGATACCACGGGTCTGCCTGCCCTACGGGAAGTAACAGAAGGACGTACAGTGACCGATCCTTCCCCCACACGTACAGTGGCCGATGTGGCAGTGTTACTCCCGTAGGAGGAAGAGGTAGTGGATGAGGGGCGTACAGTGGCCGAACCCTCCCTGATACGTACAGTGGCCGATATCGTGGTTCCACTCCTGCTTCCTTTTCCAACCGGAGTGCGCTCAATAGCTGACACTCCAGAGGTAGTACTCCCATAGGAGGAGGAGGTAGTGGATGAGGGGTGTATAGTGGCCGAACCCTCCCCAACACGTACAGTGGCTGATATCGTGGTTCCACTCCTCCTCTCTCTGCCAGTCGGAGTGCGCTCAATAGCTGACACTCTGAGGCCTTTGCCAATCGGAGTGCACTCAATAGCTGACACTCCGAGGCCTTTGACAGTCGGAGTGCGCTCAATAGCTGACACTCCGAGGCCTTGTCCAGAGGTGGCTGTAGCTGAAGGGCGTACAGTGGCCGAACCTTCCCCCACACATACAGTGGCCGATGTAGCAGTGCTACTGGGGTAAAATAACTGAGGGATGTACAGTGGCCAAACCCTCCCCGGTACGTACTGAGGCCGTACCGCGGTGTTGCTTGGGACTGACTCTGGATCAGTCCCACCCCGAACCTAGTGAAGGCTGTCCCGCCCACAGGGTCGTGTCTTCTGCCGGCATAGCTTCTGTCGGACCGGTTGAGGGACAGAGGGACTCAGGACAGGGGAGCACCGATGTCCTTCTTGTCCTGGGTTGACCTCTCGATGACCCGGCCCTCTGTGGTGTCCTCCTGGGATGGTGGTGAGGCGGCGGCTCGGTGGTAGAGTGGGGGGTGGTGGGGTGGTCACGGCAGCAGGTATTTCAGCCCTGACTAGCAATATCAACAACAGAAAATCTGGATCTGAATTTGAATCCTGATCCTCTACAAAATTTGATAACTGAAGACTGAAGGCCAAGTAGCCTAATTTCGAAAGCAGACTGTGAATATTCACAAAGCAACCTGAACAAATTAATAAACTGGTGTGAAAAATGTCTGGTGAAATGTATTGAAATATGGGAACAAATACATTAAATATGAACATTGCACGTTCAGTACTCCACTGATGGACGAGAAGGATTTTGAGTTATTATCAGAACGACCTCAAAAACTCAAAACTGTCAATAACCGTCAGTAACAATGCAACCAAAATGATGGTCTTCAACACAAGGAACTTTTATCATAAAAAGCCAACTAGTAATCTCTAGGTTCCCAAATCTTTATACTGACGAAGACAGACCGGAGAGTGCAGCACAGACACACAAAAATGATCCTATCACTGCGAAAATTACCCTATGAGGAGTGACTACAGAGCCTAAATATTGTTACATCCTTACCCCACACTGCCACAGACTCCAACAGCAGTAGTCTAAAATAGGAAGGACGTTGCCCAGTGAGTTGTTTTTCCTACGGTCAGCCTTTCGGTCTACAGCACACAAGATCAGCTGAGGCGAAAATAAACACTAGCTTCTTAAAGTTCAAGGTCTGTTTTCCATATAATTACACTTAATGCTTGCCAACTACACTTCACTATTCTTACAAGCACTGGAGGTATACAGACTTTACTAACTGCAGTTACACTTAATGTTTGACAACACTTCACTGCTATTACACTTAATGCTTGACAACACTGTTATTACACTTAATGCCTAACAACACTTCACTGTTATTACACAAGTACCGAAAATATACAAACTTCAGTTCACTGACACTGCACTACACTCGAACTGAACTGAAAACTAACTGAACTTGTTCTAGTCTCTTATCCATCCAAATATAAATTTGCATTGTTCGAGAATGGTCTACATTCTACGAGAACAACAGTTCTGGTGTATTCCATAAAGAGAGAGCACAGTTATCAACTCGGAGGTAACCAAAACATGCCAGTTTTCTTACAGTACATAACAATATATATTATTTAGCAGACTGATTTAAATCAAAATACACAATTTAACAATCACGTAAATAAAACATTATTGAGAAAAGGAGCCCAAAAAATTAATGCATAACTTACAAAACAACTACTCTCACAAACAGCAGGCAAACTGGCAACTCTGACTCGCACCGAAACCTACAGTATGAGAAATGTTGAGAAACATCTCGGCTATCTAACTGGCAAATCTCAATTCTTGACACTACCCCCTCCCTAGTTCTTTGTCGTCCCAACAAAACTACACTATATACAAACATAAACCTTTTATTCTAATGAAACATTTAACCATACACAAAATAATCCTTCAATTTATCAGGTTTTCTTCTGTTCCGCTTCCGACGGCATCCTTGCTCCTCCACACAGTCCTCTCCTCCAGAAATGTCTTGGTCGTCTTCTTCATTAGCCTTTTCTCTTGGGGTACTGTCACCATCCTCTTGCACTTCAGCTCCTTGGTCCTCCTCAACATCCCCAGGTGCGGGAGAGTACCTCACTTGCCTTGGCATCATACTTGAGCTTCATCACCTCTCCTGAAAACTTGAGGGATCCTCGCACTTGATGATGTACCTCAGCCAGCCTTTCCTGAAGGTGTTTCGCATAGCCGGTGGGTTCTGTAGGCAGCTCTTCACCAGGTGGTCTTCCCATTAACAAGTCAACAAGTAAGTGTAACTCGTGGGCCAACATCAGTATTGCAGGGGTGTAGCTGGTAGACTCATGGGATGCAGATCGATATGCCATCAGTAACGCAGGTAATTTCTGGTCCCATTCTGTTTGTCCATCAATACAGTACTTGGCCAGCTCTTGTCCCAGGGTCCAGTTGAATTTCTCCACCATCCCTTCTGACTGTGGCCTTAGTGGGGTCGTCTTGTCTTCTTGATCCCCAGTAACTTGCAGCACTCGAGGAACACAGCAGACTAGAAGTTTCTTCCCTGGTCTGAATGTAGCTCCTGTGGCATCCCAAAATGACAGAAAAACTGGTCAACCAACACCTGAGCAACAGTCGCAGCCTCTTGATCAGGGATAGCATAGGCTTCTGGCCACTTTGCGAAGTAGTCCAAGGCAGTGGCGACACATGTGTATCAGTTTCCTCTCTCAGTGAGTGGCAAAGGTCCAGCAATGTCTACCGTGACTCTTTCCATAGGTGCACCCACTTCATACAGCTGGAGAGGGGCGCAACCACGTTTCTTGGGTCCCTCCTTGGCACAGCACACATCACAGACCCGACACCACTCTTCAGCATCCTGATGCATGCCAATCCAGTAGATCCTCTGTCACAGCCGACTTAGAGTTTTTTTTCACTCCCAGGTGCCCACTAGTGATCTGGTTATGAGGCTCTTCCAAGATCTCGGACCTCATCTTCTTTGGAACCAACAATTTCCAATACTTGATGAGGCAATCGGGTGTCTCCCACTGATGCTCCAGTAGTTCATTGTTCAAAAGAAGAAGGTCCCACTGACTCCAGTAGCTCTTGGCCGCAGGGCTTAACTTGGAAACTTCTTCCCAAGATGGTCTCACTGTACTCTGCTGCAGCCACTCCAGCACTGGTTGTAAATCTGCATCCTCCATCTGCATCCTCTTCAGGTCTTCATCTGATGCTGACCCTGTCATTGCAGTACAGCTGCATATCTTATTATGATCTTCCTTTTCACTACACTACCGGCACTCTATATCACAAGGCCGATGACTCAGGCTGTTAGCATTGCCATGTACCCGCCCAGGACGGTGTTGCATCTCATAATTGTCCTGGTCTAGCTTACTGAGCTAGTGTGCCAGTTGTCCTTCAGGATTCTTTAGCGTTTTCAGCCACTTGAGTGCCGCATGGTCCGTCCTGATGATGAAGTTTGACACATACAGGTAGGAATGGAAGAAATCAAGGCTCTTCATCACTGCCAAGAGCTCCTTATGGGCCACACAGTAGTTCTGCTCCAGTGGGCTGAGCTTCTTGCTGTAATATGCAACCACATACTCCTTGTTATCCTTCTTCTGTGACAGGACTCCACCAATACCATGGTCACTAGGTCACAGTCCAAGATAAATGGCTGATTCTGGTCTGGGTATGGCAATACTGGTCAGCTTGCCAACGCATGGCTGAGTTCATTGAAACCTTTCTGAGTCTCTTTCTGCTTTTCCCCCGACAGCTTGTGAAGAGGTGCAGCCACTTAGACTGGTATTCACACACTGTCGATTGCCATCCTCTTGCATTTTCTCGATGGTGGGACTACTTTGGAAAAATTGGCTGGTGGTTGCACCTTCACACCAGCCTCCACTAATTTTCTGCTTCTTTCTGGAATTCTGCAATCTTCATCTTATCATCCTTTTTCTTCTTCAAATGCTCAGAACTGAAGTGTTCCACCTCAATACATGTCCAACACGCTTTTGTTACAACTGAAGATTTCCTTGCACTGCTCTGTTCTTGCTCCTTCTTCGAGTTGTGACAGTCCTCCTTCTTGTGCCCCAACTTCCCACAAAACCAGCAACCTCCTCCGTTCTTCTTCTGTTCCCTGTTTCACTTGTAGCAGTCCTCTTTCAGTGTCCTGGCTTTTCACAGTAGCAGCAACTTTCCTAAAATTTTTCCTTTCCACATACCTGCCCCTTTCTTGCCTTGAATCCTGAACTACGACCTGTCTGAAAGGTGGATGTACTGGACAGGACATAGAACTCCAATTCTAGAGCCCTGGCTAGCACTTCTTGCATGCTTCTTGGTTGTGTCCGCTTCACTTGCACTTTCAACTCTGCACTATCAAGAGCACTGATGAACTAGTCCCTCAGTAGAATAGCCAACAGGTTAGTCACTGCTCTCCGGTACACCTTGGATGCCATACTCTCCAGGTCATGAGCAAGCTGCTGTAGGGATTCTCCTAGAGCCCATACGCGGCTCCAGACTCTTGCTCTGTAAACCTCATTCTGGTACATGGTTCCATATCTGCGCTGCAACACTTCTACTAGGGACTGATAACTGTTCCTCTCCATCAATGATATCTGGCCCAGAATTTCCACTGTGGCACCCTTAAGGCTAATAGTAAGCTGCACTGCCCCATGCCTATCATCCCAACCATTCTGATTCGAAAGTAACTCAAACTGTGCATGCTAAGGTTTCCAAGATATTCTGTCATCAAATTCCTGAGGTTTCTTTCTAACCGGCCCCCCATTATAGCCATGCACTTCACTGGTTTGGGACCTAAAAACTGGGGCATGATAATTAAGGCCAGGACCTAAAAACTGGGGCATGATAATTAAGGCCAGGACCTAAAACTTCTGCATTATGATTATTCAGCCCTGTAATGTTACCTTTTGATGCCTGGGATCCGTCAAGATTCACCATACACTGTTCTGTCCTTTCATATCCCCCCTGTACACTAACCTGAGGCTCAGCAGTACAATATTTCTCTACAGCCTCAATTTTCTCAATAATTATCATCACATGGTCAACTACATGCTTCAACTGGTTATCTACATGCTGTCTGCACTCCATCACTACTCCCTCACTAATCTTCAGCTGATTATCCACATGTTTGCACTCCGTCACTACTTCCTCACTAATTGTCTTCAACTAGTCACCTACATGCTGTTTACACTCCATCACATTATTGCTTATATCATACTTCTGCTGCTCTATCTTGGCATGTACTTCCTCCTTAAGCTGTTGCTGTGTTTCCTTTATTTCCCCATGAATGCATCTAGCTGTCCTTACACCCTCAGTTGTACTTTCCTCTGTTGCTCCTGTAATGCCTCCTGAAGCTGTTCATGTCGTTCTTTGTGTTCTTTGTTCAGTGCCTGCAAATTGTTCTTTGATTCCTTTTCTGAGCTCTTTCTGTTCTTCATTCTGTGCCTGTATTTGTTCTTTGAGTTCATTCCTGAGCTCTTTCTGTTTTTTTCACTTTGGGTCTGTATTTGTGGTTGTAATATCTTCATTATTGCAGCCAATGACACCTCGTCCTCCTGCCTAGCTCGGGATCTTGTCTGCACACCCCCTTGCTCCATGTCGAAGGTAGACTCACTTCAGCCCCCCAAAAATCCACACTCTTGACACCAGTGTTACCTCCTCACCCCACACTTCCACAGGCTCCAACAACTGTAGTATAGTATAGGAAGGACATTTCCCAGTGAGTTGTTCTTCCTACAGTATGGTACAGCACACAAGATTAGCTGAAGCGAAAATAAACACCGGCTTCTTTAAGTTCACTGTCTATTTTCCAAATACTGTAATTACACTTAATGCTTACCAACTTCACGTCACCTCTCCCACCCTCCCACCTCCTCCCATCTTCCGTCGCCTCATCTGAGTAATGGCTCCATCTCTTCATTAAGTCATAAGTCAGACCACTTGCTCTAGTTGCTCCCTGCTCCGTCAGCACTTGATGTAGGTGGCTGACTGTGTGGGTAAGTAATTATGGGTGAGATGCTGACTTGGCTGATTAGTGTTTGCATCGAAAGAATGTGAGAGAACTTTTGCAGGTGACTGAAAGCAAATGACTGGAGTGACGGAGTGCGATATGTAGCCAAGTAAATGCTTGGAACACATAGGGAGTGGAATGGTGAACTCTAAAACAATTCACAGAACAGAAGGCAATGACTGTGTGTGTGTGTGTGTGTGTGTGTGTGTGTGTGTGTGTGTGTGTGTGTGTGTGTGTGTGTGTGTGTGTGTCAGGGTAACAGAAAGGAAGGAACCACGACAGCCCATTTGTTAATAGTCCATCAATCCCGACCACATCTGCTAATGACTTCAGTACAATCACGCCTTTTTTATTTTATGTTGGGTTTCACTACACTGTTACGATAATCTTAGATGAGATCTAAGGTAGTGAGGTAGTGAAGAGGATAGAAACAAACTCTGGACCTTCTCCACAACGAGAACTTAATTCTTAGCTGTCTGAAATTGTTTGACAGTAGCCAGAGTTAAACAAAAAGGAGATATGAAAGGGTTAAATATGCATAAACAACAAATATACATCAGATGACCATGGAATGAGAAATATAATATTAGATTAAATGACAGAATGGGTCCTCCGGGACTAAATTCAGTTAGAACCAACCCACTGATAAGCTTCCAGGAGGAAACAAGGCATTTAAAACCCAGTACCGACCATAATGAGGCCACGTCTGAAGTCATAAGGTCATGGTCTTAAGTCCAGCAAGTTTTTTTTTTTTTTCTTTAAATATGACAACATTGGATTCAGCAGTTATGCTGCCTTATTACATCTACTACGTTTACATGATTTTTTTTTGTTTTTGTTTCTCAGAAGAAAGAAAATCGAAATTATATTTGTCTTCTTATTTTCACGCTAATAATATATTTTGGATTATCTGTCCTGAAACCAAGTGATTGCATTGTGTGCTCCCTTACCTCATAGTTAACAATCTGTTAACCATGAGAGTAATGTAGAGTGAAATACCTGTGAGGGGGCCTCTGTCTCGAAGCAGGCTAGCAGAGCTTGGGTCGATTTAGGTTGCTGTTCACAAGCAGGTGAATTTTGTGTGAAAATGGACTGCAGAACAGTGAAGTGTCTAACACAACATGGAAAAGAGACGTGCCCTGTTCCTTACTCTGTTTTTCGGATGAGAAATGGAATGTGGTCAAATTGCTGTCCTCTTATTTTGGTTTGTATTAACCTTTCCATTGTGGTACGTGTGGGCACACACCATCCACTCACTCGATGCAGTGCTGCTTTGGGTGTCTGCCCTTTCCTTTCTTCCATCAATCCTCTTCTATCTTTCTTTCCTTCACTCTTTCCTCTTTCTTCTGCCTACGGATGACTTTGCACTCCCTATTCTGTCTTCCTTTCCTTAATTCTTTCCTCTTCCTTCTGCCTATGGGTAACTCTACACTGAGTAATAAGGCAAATGGACTCCCGTACACCAGGAAACCATATACTACCCTGGGTGGTAACCACATAACCAAATTATGGTGCTTGGTGGTTTAGTAGGTAATTAAGAAGTTCCATATAGACTGATCATGTGTAGGTTTATATCAAGGGGGGGGGGGTTGTGGCTTATTGCTCACGTAATGCCATTCAGGGATGAGTGAGGCTGGTCACTCTCATCTCAAATGTCAGGACCAACTTCCCTAGCCCCGGGTTCCTACGTTCCTCATGGGACGACATAGGATTGGTTGGTGGATGGATGCAAGGATTAACCTCTTCACCACTAGGTTAATTATCCAGTTAATTCCTTCACTATGAGAGGTTTTCCCTACATGTAGCTCTTCACTACGTCTCAACTTTCCCTGGAAAGTTTCTTACCGCTTGTAAATGGAGGTCTCCCCTAAATTCCTCCAGAAGCTGCAAAATGGAATAAACAAACCCTTCTTAAAGAATGGGATAATGTATTATTTTGTGCCGATAAAATCTGTGTACCTATTACACGTCAACTACAGCTTTACTGCCATGCACAATCAGAAAATCTTGCTCCATGACTGTACTTCAAGGTCAAGGTCTCCGTAACACTAACTTTGTGAAAATATATAAATCGAAGAGAAGACTTTTCCATAATCTTTCTTACCCGTCCCCGAGCCCCTCTGGGGGGGGGGGAGAACGGGTATTGTTTTCACTCGGTTTGTCTGTTTATTTGTCAGTCTGTCTGTCAGCAACTTTACGCGAAAACTACGGGTGCGAATTCGACTTAAATTTCAGGGATGATCTGCTATGGCGTTCTGATCACCTGACTCAATTTTGAGCCAAACTGGACCAAGGCCCAGGCCGTAGGCCCAAAAAATGTGAAAAAAAAGAAAAAAAAATCACTTTTTCCCCACAACTACTTTCATATTCGTCATATCGACATGAAACCAAAACCTAAAGGTGCATCTTTGAAATCTGCATCCTATAACATGCCTCATTACATCACGTGGGTCATCCCCCGGTTAGCGGTGAGGGGGGGGGGTCAATGTCAGGTGGGTCGGGACTAAAATGTCAAATCGGCTTAAAATCGTAAATTTTCACCCGATTTACTTCAAATTTGATATGTGAAATCTTTGACTTGATATCGTGTTGTGTTTATGGGTCAGCACTAAAATGACTGCCGGGGACGGGTATGCTGTGCCTTGTAATACGATGTAACTTCTTACCAGCCACTACTGAGAAAAACTATCTTGTTATTATCAGGTCTAGCTTATTTATCTACAGGCAGACAAACGAATCGTCTCCATGGCATCTTGTCCGCCATCAGGCTGCAATCTCCCAAATTTACGCGTCCCTTTCACATACCTCTCCACCACAACTCCCCCTCTCATTCATGGTCTCCCGCTCCCCCTTTCGCCTGGTTCTCATATACATTCCCAGTCTGTTTCTCATACTAATTTCTCGTCACACTGTCAAACCATCTCAAGGTTCAGTTGGCAGTTTGTATGGTATAAGTTTGGTGATCTGGGAACATTGCAAGCACGAGAATTAATTGGTATGGCCTAAATAACAAACATTTTTGTATTTGTGATCGGAGATGATGTAAGAATAAAGTACTTAATGACAGTGTTAATGGCCAGTTGATGAGATTATGTTTTGAGGAATAAGTGGCATACGTGTATTAAGGTTTTAGTAAGGTGTATAACGCAAAGGTTTATTTCGTGTGAAGTTACCGTGAGGCACAATATTGTATGAAATATTATAGATAATGTTTTCAGCACTAAACATAGGTATACAAAATAAGTCATTACGATGCCAGTTTACACTCGAAATATATATATATATATATATATATATATATATATATATGTATATATATATTGTTACGGAACAGAGAAAGATAATGTACACTTTAAGTGAGAATGCTAAAAAATCACTACTGTCCCGTAAAGTTCCAGGTTCAAAACAAAAGAGTTAGGTAAAATTACAAGTTAAAGTTTAATGCTCAAACTAACAACAAAACATTCAGGACTCATAAGGATAATGTAATGGCAAATAAACAGGTTAAATATATGGTTAACTGCAATAGCCTCTATTAACACGAAATTAGCAAGAGTAAATTTATCTAAGTCAGCCCTGATAAAATGAAATACCAGATAATACTCAGTGAATGCCAGATAAATTATTACAGATACAAACTATTATCAAAAATGACTGACACAAAACCCAACATTAATCAAAAACCTCACTAGGCCTAAGAATTAACCTTATGCTAAACAGTAAAAGAAAATATACAACAGTTATACTCAAATTACACACAGCTGCTAGATGTTTGGAGATTTCTTGAGCACTCACAATAATAATATCTGTACAGGGGAGGACAGAGATGTGAACAAAATGAGGAGCAGATCTAAGTGGCAATGATGCAGAGACTGAGCTCATTATATAGGGGCCAGGAGAGCTTGATACAACTTGCAAGAAGGACGCGCAAATGAAGCCAAGGGGACAAAGAGCTGACAATCCTGCTCTAAACAACAGAAATGACGACTTACTCTACTATAACGGTAGAAGGGGGGGACTGAGGCAGAACACGCTCGTGATCAAACATGCAGCATACTGTGCGTTAATATATTACACAAAGGATGATGAAATCATAGGCTATGTAACAATATATATATATATATATATATATATATATATATATATATATATATATATATATATATATATATATATATATATATTATTGAAATTCCAGTGCGTGTTTCGCGGTTATCTTGTTTTAATTCAGCTCTCTCTGTCGCACCCAGCCTTTGTATCCTCTTCCCATAACAGTCCGCTGTCACGTTTTATCACTAAAAATTTGAGAATTTTATGTCCACAAGGCATTTATGAAGAGTAATAAAACTGAACGTGTCAAATTAACTTCGTTTTCCATCCTGTGTAATTAGTAATGAATATGATAGTAAAAGGAATCAATCGTTCTTTTTGGGCATCATTGTAGTGAAGCAACATTATTCATTTACATTTATATAACATTTATATATTCCGTCCCTCTCCCTTCATTGCTCCTTCCTCCCCCGTCTTTCTCTTCCTTCCCCCACCCACACCAATGGATTAATTCTCTTCCCTTGCCGCAATTTACCACATTTACATCAAACAGTTATTACTGACTCTAAGACAGTCGTCAGTAATGAGATTATAGTCGGCATTGTTTGGATATTATAAACAATACTAGCAAGCATTTTACTGTCATCACTATTCAAATAAATATGCAGCATATCCACCGTTACTGTTAGGGTTCTAACTCACTGTCCCCTCCACCGCTTACCTTGACTTCTTTCCACCTCTCCTCTCCAGCACTGTATCCCACTCACATCCCTACACCGTTTTTTCCATTACTTTTTTTTTTTTTTTACGTTACTTGTTTATCAATATACAAGACTCGTCGTGAGGTCTTCTCGATCAGACTTACCGTTATTGAACACCACCACCAACAACAACCAGTGTGCCAGTCTGAAATATAAGAACCCCTTTCTCTCTTACCCGCAGTATTTTTTACCGTCGTACTCACAGCTCCTCCCCACTCCACATTCACACCATGTCTGTCAATACCTTCCTGCATACTGAACATGAAACGCACATGGGAAACAAAATTTTGTTCTGAGATCATGTTTCGTAAGATTTTAATACATTGTTCATCTTATCTGAGTAACGATATAACTTGCTCAGCAAGAGCGTTAATACCAAAAACAGTATAACTCTTGTAGCTTTTTAAAATGGAAACGTTAAAAAATGTTTAATAAAATACACGCTAGCAGCATCAACAGACTGTATCCTGTGCGTCCGAACCTATACTCGAGAATCTTCCTGCACCGATGACACAGATTTCTCAACATAACTGGTCCATATTGCACAACTAACATCAAGCAATATATTTGGAAAATATCACCGATCACATGATCATCCTAAATGCTGGACATCATCTATTTAAACCTCATCTTAAGTGTTTTTTTAACCCTACAATTCAGTGTCTCTGATAGTATTACCGTATCAACCATCACGTGTGAAGCAAACTACTAGCAAACTTCTACAGTCGACTGTAATCACTTAATGCTTTCTAGCCCAGCCACTGCTCTCACTCTTAATATTTACCATTCTAGCAAAGTCCAAGCTGAATTTTCATACGTTAATGTGAGGGCCACAATAATGCCATGATGTGACTTTTAACCTCGCTGGCTTATGACTGATCTCAGTGAGCCAGTAGCCTTCCCTCCCTCCTGTACACTTTCACACCATTCACCCTAAGCTTCCATCCTTGCTTATCACCGAGGGTATTTATCATCATGTGGTAATAAATTTGAAAACGAGAATTCGATATGCTGAAGGAGATTATCTCTTTATGTTTGTTTTTACCAGCATGTTTATAATAATAAAATTTTTGCTTTCCAAGTTTTTTATAACAACAGAGAAAGGAAACATAAATGAATAAAAAAAAAACGATCCATGCTCTAGATAACCGGTGTCCTCCATACATTAAATATCTGTAACAGTTGGACTTGAACAACCGTAGGTTGAAGTTCTGGGGAAACCTACTCTAGGGAGGCGAGTTCCAAGAAGATGCAGTTGGGGTAATATAAGCTTTTTGATAAGTGGAAGTTCTTCAATATGGCTTTGTGACAGTCCAATCATGAGCGATACCAGATGCCCATGTTGCACAAGGGAAGGCATGGAGAGGTGGCACAATGGATGCATCTTCACCCGAGCATTTGCCATAAAATTATCTGTAAAATAATGCTAGGGAGGCAACTTTCCTTCTTACCTGTAGGAGAGGTAATTTATTTGTAATAGTAGGGTAGTTTATTTGTAATCGCAGGGTTATTATTAATTCTAACAACTTTGTTCTGAATTTTGTCTACTTGTTTTAGTTGTTTAGTTGTTTATCAATATGTTTTCATTTGGCGATTCACTTAAAAAAATGCTAATTATAGTTCATTATCAAAGTAGTTCATGCATTAACAATACCGTCAAAAGCAGAACAATGCGCAAATAGAACAATACTGTTCGAAACCCACATCACAAGGTGGTATTATCAAGTACCGGTACACTAAAGAGTAACTTCATAATACAACTGAACCATTTACTACCATACTTCACAATGACGTAAATTTACATGTTATTGTTGCTGCTTCAAGGTAATTTTATTTAGCTTATGGAATCACCCTCACAGCGAAAGACATATTTAACCCTTCCAACTGAAAAAGACTCTTTTCAACTGAATAAATCGTCTGAGGGCAGCAAGAAAAAAGTTGAACAGGTACAGAAGTCCTAGGCAGATGCTGGACCCAGTGGTGCTTCGCTAAAGTGAATAACAATCTGGGTCTTCGCATGAAAGCAGCACCTTGAGTGTGAAGTTCCTCAGGGAACCTCGGGGAGTAACTGATTGATCAGCCGCTCTGAGAGATGCTTCCGCCTCAAAAAATAGGTCGCTGTATTCAAGAGCCTAAAACAAGCAGCATTGTAAGCTACCATCTTCAACATCAAGGATTTAAAACTAACATTATTCTCTTACCAATCAGTGTTTTTGTAATGTTATAATTACAGCCGAGTCCTTCCATTAACTTGTGGTCATTTGTTGATGTATTTTATTTATTCTTCCTGGCGCAAGACGATTTCATTCTGCTTAAGCAAGACTTCCCATGAGAAAGTGGTTAAAATGGTGTACATAAACTCTTCAGTCCGAAATTTTATCTTGATCTCAATAAAATCGTTAAACCGGCAACAGGAATGAATTAAGAAAGGTTCTTTTCAACTAAGTTGGTCAGCAGTGGTGTAAAATCTGAACATGGCTATCTTCGTTAACATCCTCTTTGGTTTTATATGAGATTCGAAGTAAGGAACAGAAAAGTGAGGGGAAATATTACTAGATTGAACTGCTGGATGTAAAGAGATCAAATAAGAGTACAATTAGAGACTAGAGGGGGCTGGGCAGTCCCCGTCACTGTGGCCAGTTAGTGGTTGTGTGTTGGCAATCTTCCTCTTCCAGATCTGGCGGCTCGTGACGTCACGCAGACTTGATACGGCAAGTGGAAAGCTGGAGACGGCTGCTGGTGATGGGGCCAGTTACTTCATCGCGGTGGTGCTCCTGCTGCTTCTGCTTCTGATCTGGACTTGGTGAGAGGACTGGGGCTGCTGATAGTCTGCTGCTTCTTCTTCCTCCTCCTGCAACGGTGGAAGCTGAGGTTCTGCTATTTACTACTCTTGATTTGATTTGATTCTATTATTATTACTAATTTTTTTGCCAAGCTTTAGCTCTTGCCCATAGGTGCTTCATTAGGCTACATTCTTCACTAAGGATGTCGATGATGTACTCGGCCTGGATTCCCTTGTCTGCTTGCTTGCGAGTGTATATGGTGGACGGTAGCTGGAGCAGTTGAATCGTTTATCTACTTGTGACGGCTGCACTGGTGTTTGTCTAGGTGGAGGTACCATACTGGGTGGACGTTCTTCCTTCTTCATCTTGTCTTTGGTGCTCTTCTTCCTCTTGTGATGTTTTGGAACGGAGATAAGATTATAAGGTCCCGATGTGGCCCCTACTCCCGATCTCGAGAACTGTGCATTTATGCAGACAGGCAAGACTAATTTAATCACCATTGGGTGTGCTTATTCCTCAGCGGCTGTTATTTTCTATAAATCCTCTTGAGATTGATTATTGATAGTCTAGTCTTCCTGCTTTATTATCATATCGTTCTCCCAAAAAAAACTTTTGGCATATCCTTCCCAAATTATCATATAATCATTCTCACTTGATCCTCACCATGTTGGCTCACTGTGTCAAAAGTGCTTTATCCATCCTCCATTTGATTGTTACCTCTTCATTATCATTCACTTTCCTCTTATTTCTTTCCATACTCCAGTTGTGAATGGTAGCAAGTCACTGATTAAGTTCCATGATTCTCCTCCACATGTGTGATCCAAGACGGAATCTTTATTCATGTGACGCAAAAGCCAGTTACTATAACCATTCCTTTTCAGTATCAGATTTTGTGTGTGTGTGTGTGTGTGTGTGTGTGTGTGTGTGTGTGTGTGTGTGTGTGTGTGTGTGTGTGTGTGTATGTGATATTAAAAATTCCTCTGAAAAATTACTTAGGTGATACAGTGAACTGCAGTTTTATAATCACATTCACAGATTTTTTCGTCCAGTCCAAAGGTAACTAATTATCATCACTGACAGACAAAGGAGTAGCAACACTGAGTGAGGTAAGTGTAGGGAAACTGACCTGCCTCTACAGTTACCAAACGTACTGCAGAAGTGTGGTCATGGTGCTTCAAGTGTGTGATGGGTAGGCGGAAGTGGGAGGACAAGAGGAGTAGGAGAACCGGGAACATGTGTCTCAATTAACTCGGCCAACGGAGTTGGAGGAGGTTATGTTTTAACCCATGTTTGTCTTTTTATTTGTTTATTTGTCCACAAGATGTCTCAATAATTTTTCGATTGATTTCAATTAAAGTTTGTGAATTTGTCGATTATGGGCAATGGTTCAGCACTGTTTATGATTTGTTTGTCCACAAGATACTTAGAAAAATATTGATGGATTTCTTTAGAATATTGTGGATATGTGGGTCATGGACCAAGGAATAGCTGATTAAATTTTGTAGGTGATTTAAGCCGCCTGATACAGACGCTGGGTAGGTTATGCGCTCTGCGAGTGCTGTTTTTGTTACTATAGAGATATAGAAACTTACAGAGGCAGAGATTTTTAAAAGGGCAGTGAGAGAGAAGATAATGGTAGGAGTCAACAGATGGAGATGTCTGCATTTTTTTTTTTTTTTTTTTTTGAGGGAGCGACATAGTTTTCATAATTGCCTGAAGAAGCAGGTAGAACTACATAGCACTCAGAGAACAAATACCTCCACCAACGCCTGTACCAGACAACTCAGATAACTTCCAAAGCTTTATCAACTCTTCTTCGGCCCATAACCCACATATCCCCCCTCAAAAAAATAAAAATAAATAAATAAATAAAATCTACCAAAAAGTTTTTTAAGTATCGTTTGGACAAACAAAAAACATTCTTCGACCGGGACTCGAACTCAGATCACCACTAAAATTTATTCAATTCTTCCTTGGCACAAGGCCCCCACTACTTCTCATGGAAATACATCAATAACTTTTTGAGGCATCTTGTGAACAAACACACAAACAAACAGACAAACAGGGGTGAATGCATAACCTCCTCCAACTCCGTTGGCGGAGGTAAAAAGTGAACCACTGTGTAGACAAAGTAAAGTTGTCTGTAAGGGAGTAAATAAGATACGTTTACCAAACTGATTTGGATAAATGGAATGTATGGTGGATGAAATATTAACAAGATGGTATACAGACGCAAACTACACAGAATACAGTAGGACAGTAAACCAAGAGTCAGGAGAAAGGCTAAAAAAAAAAGATGAGTTTAAACTCAGGAAGATGCTCGAACTAAAGGGCAGGAATGCATATGAGGAGTTGTAGCGATGTTTGACGATTTATCCAAGCCACCATGGACAGACTTTGGGAATGGGCTAAATATTGTGTAAAACTAAATACACAAGGGACGGCCCAGCACACTGGTATAAAAGATGAGAAACACTTGTGGTGGTCGGTTTTGAAAGGCCAGGAAACTGACAAGAAGTGATAATTGTAAGAGATATCTTTCACTACCTGAGAGAGTTGTGATCAAATGATCGAACCTCGCTACGTCACATCGTAACTGTGATAAAACTGGAGAATAAGATCACAAGGTTGGTAGCTATTACTTCTATACAGATTTTACAGGATGACTTACTCCGTCACTCAAGAAGAACTCCGTGGGTTGCATAGCCCAAATTGCTTTCTGAATCCATCTATGATGGTCCCCCTGTGTAGACTTTCAGGCAGTGACTCTTCCACCCCAAGTATCTCCAGACAAATGATGGTCTAGATCTATGGTCGTACCATTCTAAAGTGGCGGTTTGGGTGGGGCACGAACCTCTGTACAGTGAAGCCACGTTTTCCATACTCGCGATGCCTCTCTCTCTCTCTCTCTCTCTCTCTCTCCTGGGGGTAGATGTGCATCACCCTAGGGAATTTTGTTTCTTTTATGTGTCTTATAAACTTGTGCTTTCATTTCTTTATTTTGTTTTTTATTATATTATTGTTTTACATATGGCGCCAGACGACCTCGGTGTCGAGCCCCTTGATTTGTTTTCATCCAATCATTCTCGCCCTCCTTCCTTCCCTCCCTTCATCTTTCCCTCAACTTGACAATGCACTCAACACTGCCCCTTGCCTGCCTTCTCTCTCTCTCTCTCTCTCTCTCTCTCTCTCTCTCCTGGGGCAGATGTGCGTCACCCTTGGGAATTTTGTTTCTTTCATGAGTGACTTATAAACTTGTGCTTTCATTTCTTTATTTTGTTTTTATTATATCTAATTATGTTTAAATATATTATTGTTTTACATATGGCGCCAGATTACCTCGTTGTTGTGGCGCCACGATTTGTTTTCATTCAATCACTCTCTCCCTCCTTCGTTCCCTCCCTTCCTCCATCTCTCACTAAGCTGCACTCAACACTGCCCCTGGTCTGCCTTCCCCTCCCCCCCTCTCTCTCTCTCATCTGTGGTATTTTAGGATACATTTTGGTTATTTTCTTTTATGTTATAATGTTCATATTGTAAATTTGACTTTATTTCCACACCACCCAGGAGGTAAAAGTCTTGGCGCGTTTTTTTCTAAGAGGTGTCCCCAAACAGGCCTATTCCTCTATCCCTCGGGTCGGGCTGAGTGTGTGTAAGTGTTGCCGCTCACGAGGGTTTTAATGTATATATTTGTTTTACTAAGAAATTGGCATATTTTTTTCTCATTCCTGCACATTATCTTATAATCATAATTGTGACATTATTACCCACCCCAGAAATACGGTAACAGCTAATAAAAGTGACTACTTTTTTTTAAGCAACACTGTAAAATAATTATGCCACGTTTCTGTATTGACGTATAAATATTTAAGCAACACTGTAAAATAATTATGCCACGTTTCTGTATTGACGTATAAATATTTTACACATAATAAGTTTACTGTTCTTTCATATATTATAATACACACGTTACCATTATATTCTTATGTGTTTATCTTATTGTGATGCCTATTACATATATATGTCAGAGCCGTTCACATAGCGGGTATGGAACAAGTGGCAACACTGTACAGAGGTTGGTGCCCCACCCAAACCGCCACTTAAGAATGGTACCACCATAGTCGTGAGTTTCATGGCCTTCCTCTTGGCCATTCCAGCCCGCTCAACTCTTTCATGCATCACCATGTGAGCAGAATCAACTGGAACGAGCCACTAGTTCTTCGAACTGGAGTTTGTGTTCACATAATATACCGGAATAGGCCTCGACTCAGTTTCATGTTGCCGTCATTTGTTATACACCTGGTCACAGCAGTGATACGCCTCAGTCCTGAGGAGACACCTAGTACCCAGTGAGTCATTTTGCTGATCAAAGGCTCTTTCTCATAGCCATATAGTAAGATAAACGCGATGAAGATGCAAAATAGTTTTTTTCTTCACAAATACCAACAACATCAAGTACGTGAAATGTGTGAGTCCATAACACCACAAGCCAGCCTAATGCGACGGGAGCTCTCATCATCTGACATTTCACAACTGTGACTTACACTATGAAGATAAGCGAATCTAAGACCTCTGTGTCTTCACCGCATGATTGAACTGATGCTACTGTTTTATCAACCAAGCCACCTAATACCTAGACTTTGGTATTTGAGTAGAGATCTTTAGTCTCAGTGGTTTTGCCTCATTGTGAAGTTTTAGGGCTAACTATGCTTGGATAAATTGCACCATCGGCAAGGCCAAGGTTGGTAACTATATTACTGTCAAATAGTAGCCTGTACTGACTCCAACTCATTGCCTGGATCAATACTGAAAAGTGAGGATACAAGGGCACATCCTCGTCTCTCTGCAGAAGTTACTGAAAACAAATTAAATCCCTAACACACACACACACACACACACACACACACACACACACACACACACACACAATGGACAGTAGTATCACTGTAACGCACACACACACACAATGGACAGTAGTATCACTGTAGGGACTGTATGGAGTTACAGGATTTCCCATACTGTCTTGCAGTTTGCTGAATCAGACCATCCTTTAAGAGAGGCCGCTAAGAGTCCTTGCCACAACTCATAACGACATTCTACAAGAACAAAAGGTGCTCGAATCCAGCTGTCGATAGGTTTCTTGCCAGTAAATCCACGTATCTCTTGCTTCTGAAGCTTCAGCAAACGGCCTCTGATATACATCAAGAGCACGTGATCAAGAATATTTCTTGGTACAGTGAGAACTGCAACACCAGATAATTACTGCAGTTAGGTTAGTCTCTTTTTCTAGTCCAGATGGGGTCAACCAAATCCCTTGTCTAATTATCAGCAACGACTCTAGTCTGCCTTATATCCTCCATTACTGCATTTAACTTATAGATCATGGATTCGCCCCAACTTTCGTCAGTTCCTCAGATGCCACAAACATCATCTTCCCTGCCACTTTCATCCTACCCTTGCTTTCCTATTTCATCCAAACAAGGCACTGCATCCCCAGCTGGTGGGACAGCAACTAGTAGCCGCACACTTGAAGTTCTCCACTGGGAGGTTAGGATCTGCCATTCACAGCTGCTCAAAGCTCCCAGCAGAACGAGCCCCATATTGACCCGTCCCTGAAAAAGACTTAATCTGGGAAGTGGGTCTCCAGCAGAGCTTCTTAAGGACTCACTAAGCAGGTCGAAGGCCACTGATATGAAGGTAGCTTTTTCTTTCCTCAGCAGTTCTCTGCCATCCTTCTTGTCTCTTGCCAGTGAAACTCTTGCCTGGCAAGACTAAATTTTCTGCTGCTTCCGTTCCCCAGCCAGTCTGGCAGCATAACTTCCATCAAATGAAGCAATCATTCCCGGTGAGACTGATCCACACTTGATCTTGGATGCTTTTCCACACATTCATCAAGCAATGCCGAAGTAACACACTGCCAAAGTAACACACTGCCAAAGCAACACACTGCCAAAGCAACACACTGCCAAAGCAACACATTGCCAAAGCAACACACTGCCAAATTAACACACTTGTTCAACTGGGTCCTTAACAGCACTAAGCAGTGTGTACCTCAGACCGATTCGAGACTGCCACAGTATACTCATAGACACATTCCTAACCCTTGAGTTTTAGATGGAACCATTTTAGGTGACATCTTGGGATTCACTCAATTTTTATGTACATACAAAGGGGCAATACTACTATGGTCAATGTCTAAGAACGTCACATTCATAAAAACCCAGCAGTTTTGAAGAACTCTCTGCCAGATACTTATCAGAATTTGATTAGTCTTCTTAACAACTCCACCATCGCAGGAATACCTAGTCGAGTGATAAAGATCAGACTGCTGGAACTAGGTCCAGCTATTCTCAACTTAGAGTTTTAAAATCCAATGACATTATTAGAATTTAGGGTTTCAGAGTCATAGGGACATACACTTTTCTGGAAACCTTCGAAGCCAGTACCAGTTAAGCCAGTACCAATAACTCTTTTGATGTCGCTCATCAGTTCTGTATTCGGCGTGGGGCATGGATTCACAGATGAGTCGAGTTTGCCGAACACCCCCTTCTCTTCGAGATTACTCACTGTAGTAAAAACATAAACTGCCATAAGAATGAGAAATATCAGACTGTGCCTAAGACTCAGCAGCATTACACGCTAGAAACTACTTGTGAGTTTATAAATTATACAACTTTGGTGGTCTTTGTTAAATTGCAAAATACTTAAGGTCATTGTGTAATTATTCCAAGTTCTGTGTTATTTGCACATTAAAAGAGAAATGACAAAATAACCGATTTGACAACACACACACACACACACACACACACACACACACACACACACACACACACACACACACACACACACATTGTGTGTGTGTGTGTGTGTGTACTGTATATATATATATATATATATATATATATATATATATATATATATATATATATATATATATATATATATATATATATATATGAAATATTCTTAGAAAAAAATACTTAGAAACATTCTACCTAAAGATGCAGTGTGGTTTAAGTATGTTGAAGATAGATATATCTTTAACCATGTAGTGAAAACTTGGATTCTTTCCTTCCTCAGCTAAACAATATAGCACTTTCCATAAAACTCACTGTGGAACATGAAAATGAAGGAAAACTGCCGTTCTGACACGCCATTGTTCACAGAACAAGAAATGGATTTAGGTTCAGCATCTGCAGAAATCCCACGAATGATTATCGTATATTCATTTTTATGCTACCGGTACTTATCAGGATAAAATTAAACTGCCACTGTGTTCTTCTATGTTTCTACGTGTTCTTCGATTCTGTGGCCCTGAATTCATGGCTGAGAAACTTGGAAATATCAGACACTGCAGGAACCTTAAACTACCCCAAAGCCCTCGTACATAGAGCTTTTACCCAAGCCAAGAAAACTTTCTGTAGAACCATCCCATTGCCCTCGCATGACAAAAAGAATCTCGTAATTTTACGTTACAGTGAGAAATTTTCCAAAGTTTCTCATCTGGTGAAAAGGTGTAACATAAATGCAGTGTTCAATAATTCATCTACAATGAAGAAGAGGTTGATCAGGAATACGGCTGATAATTCAAGTCGCTGCATTTACACAATACCATGTTAAGAGTGCAATAAATTTTATGGAGGTCAGACAGGAAAAGAAGTTGATTCTAGACACAAACAACATGATTGTAGTGTTAGGACAGAACAAATATCCAATGCCTTACTTGTACAAATTAGATACGAAAATCACTACAGATTGGGATAATGCCTCATCATTCTTGTCTTGCAAAATCTGCTATTAACAGGAGCATCATTGAATCCATTGTAATCAAGAACACAGAGATGGATAATATGAACCTGAGCAATGTGATGCACAGGTTAGGCAACTTCATTACAGAGAAAGTATGTAGCCAATATAAGATTACTTTTTTAAAATAACAGAACAGAGGGAAAAAAACTAATGAATAATAAAAAAATAAAAAAAAAATTACTGGTGTCCTCCATTCATAAAAAAACATGCAGCTAACAATTGGACCTGAACAGCCTTAGGCTGAAGTTTGGGGGGAAACAACTCTGTGGATGTGAGTTCCAAAGAGATGGAGTGCGGGGAATATAAGATTTGTGATAGGAGGAAGTTCTGCAATATGGCAGTGTAACATTCCAGTCATGGGCACTACCAGATGCCTGTGTAGCACAGGGGAAGGCATGAGGAGGTGGCACAATGGATGTAACTTCGTCTCAGCATTTGCCATAATAGTATCTGTAAAATAGTGCAAGGGAGGCAACATTCATTCTTACCTGTAGGGGAGGAAATTTGTTTGTAATAGCAGGGTTATTAATAACTCTTACAAATTTGTTCTGATCTGTGCCAATTATTTATTTTGAGTCGATTTTCTGAAGATAATTTAACAGAGCAAATCCTGTTACTTCGTTAAGTGACAACTTCTTGGCTCTGAGAAAACCAGTTGTGGGATGGGAATATTTATATTTTCCTTTGTGAACATACTGTGAAAGGAGTCCTTCAGAATTGTCCAGAAGGGAGATTTGTTAGTTAGGTGCTCGAGAAGCATCTCGAAGTTTCCTGATGTTTACGGTAACTAGTTCCGGTTCTGGTATGAGTCAGTTGCCTGTTTGCCTGCTGTTTGTGAGCATAGTTACTTCGTAAGTAATGCATTAATTGTTGTGCTCTTTTTTCTCTATAATGTTTTATTTATGTGCTTGCTTGTTAAACTATGTAATCCAAGTTTGTATGCAAAATAATTTACGGTGTTATGTAATGTAAGAAAACTCGGACATGTTCTGATGCCTCCTAGTTAGTAACTGTTGTTACTAGGGGGTGATATGCAAGACCAGCACGTCCTAGATTGTTGGAGAAGTAGATCATTCTAGTACAATGCAAGCTCATATAAGGCTGGATAAGAGACTAGAACAAGTTCAGTCGGTTTTCAGTTCAGTTCGAGTGTAGTGCAAGTGTCAGTGCAGTGCTGTTAGTGAAGATTGTGAAGTGTTGATGGCAAGCATTCAGTGTAATTAAAGTTAGTGAAGATTAATTTTCGTACTTGTGAAAACAGTGAAGTGTTTAGTGAAGTTTGTTTATCAACAGTACTTGTGAAATAGTTAAGTGTTGTCAAGCATTAAGTGCAATTGCAGTCAGTAAAGAGAACACTTTAAGGAATTGTTGAACATAGAGGATGGAAGTGATGCGAGTATAAGTGGCTGGGGAATGGCTGGGAGAAGGAGGGAGGTGAGAAGACAGGAAGAAATCAGTAGGATAGAAGCTGTGGAAGCAATGAAGAAAGTTAAATTGGGGAAAGCCCCAGGAATTGATGGAATGTATGGTGAAATGTTGAAGCATGGGGGAGAGATAGTAGTAGAATGGATGTGGAAGATGTGCAGATTGGCCTGGGAGGAAGGTAGAGTTCCAGAGGATTGGAAGTCAGGTATAGTTATTCCCTTTTACAAAGGAAAAGGGGAAAAAGAAGTTTGTGGTAATCATAGGGACATTTGTCTTCTTAGTATAATAGGAAAAATGTATGGTAGGATATTTATTGACAGAGTTAGAGAAACAACAGAGGAATTGGTTGGAGAAGAACAGGAAGGCTTTAGGAAGGGAAGAGGTTGTCTAGATCAGATATTTATTCATAGATCTTTAGTGGAAAAGTTTCTAGAGAAGGGAAAGAAGTTGTATGCGGCTTTCATGGATTTGGAGAAACCATATGACAGGGTGGATAGACAAGGATTGTGGAAAGTGTTAAGAATATATGGAGTAGATGGGAAGTTGTTGAAAGCTGTGAAGAGTATGTATGATGATGCTAAGGCTGCAGTGCGTGTGGATGGTGAACTGAGTGAATTTTTCTCTTTGAAGGTTGGGTTGAAACAGGAATGTGTCATGTCTCCATGGTTGTTCAATCTGTACATGGATGGGGTAATAAAAGAGGTACAAGGAAGGGTAGTGGATGTTGGAGTGGCCCTGGTGAGAGAGGATAGTGTTTGGAAACTTCCTATACTGTTGTTTGCAGATGATACTGTGTTGTTGAGTGAAGACGAAGGGGAGCTGCAAGGCTTGGTGGATGAATTTGGGAGAGTGTGTAAAAAACGGAATCTAAAGGTGAATGTAGGGAAGAGTAAAGTGATGGTCTTTGAGAGAGGTGAAGTCAGTGAATGTACAGCGAGGTTGGATGGTGAGGAATTGGAAAATGTGAGTTCGTTTAAGTACTTGGGTAGTGTGATGAGTAAGGTTGGAGGTTTGGCGGGTGAATTGCTTGAAAAGTTACAGCAGGGAAGAAAGGTTGCTGGTTCCTTGAAAGCAGTAATAAGAAACAGGGAAGTGAGCATGGAAGTGAAAAAGTTACTACATGAAAGTATTGTGATACAAACTGTAACGTATGGAAGTGAAGCTTGGACGTTGTTGGAAGGCCACAAGTCAAAAGTGAGAGCAGTGGAAATGAGTTATTTAAGAGGAGCCTGTGGAGTCACATGGAGAGACAGCCTGAAAATGAAGATATAAAGGAGCATTGTGGTGTGGATGTGGGTGTGATAGGAAGCGTTAGGAGGAATACACTGAGGTGATTTGGCCATGTGGAGAGGATGGAGGGTGAAAGACTGACGAAGAGAGTGTATGTGAGTGAGGTGGAGGGGGGGAGAGGGGGGGGAGGCCGAGGATGATATCGAGGGATGGGGTGGAGAGGTATATGAGAGAAGGGGGTGTGAGTTGGGAGCAGGGCAGTGAAATGGCATGGGAACAGGGCGACGTGGAGGCGATTCGTTTGTGGCCACCCCGAACGGGATTGATGAGTCTGGCAATAGATAGATAGATAGATCGAAAGTTTGTATTGCTCCAGTGCTTGTGAGAATAGTGAAGTGAAGCTGGAAAGCATTAAGTGGAATTATCTGGAGAATACAGACAATGAACTTTAAGAAGCCTGTGTTGATATTCGCCTCAGCTGATCCTGTGTACTGTACACCTAGAGGCTGACCATAGGAAGAACAGTTCACCGGGAAACGTCCTTCCTGTACTGTACTACTGCTGTTGGAGCCTGTGGCGGTGTGGGGTGGGGACGAAACACTGGTGTCAGGAATGTGGATTAAGTGTTACAGTGAGTCAAACCTCCTACATGGAAGCAGGAGGTGTGCAGACAAGGTCTCAAGCAGGGCAGGAGGAGGAATTTTCCCTGGCAATAATTGTGAAGCAATTACAGGGACAAACTGTTCAATTAAAGGCCCAAAGTGAAGAATGGAAAAAGCTCAGAAACGAAATGAAAGAACTACTACAGGGACGAAAGAAAGAACTCAGTGAACAATTACTGGCACAGAATGAAGGACAGAAAGAACTCAAGGAACATCTGCAAGCACAGAGTGAACAACTACAAGCACAACGTGAAGAACAAAAAGAACGAGATGAACAACTTCAAGAGGCATCAGAGGAGCAACAGAGGGAAGTACAACTGAAGGTGCAAGGACAGCTAGATGCATTAATGGGAGAAATGAAGGAAGAACAGCAACAGCTTAAGGAGGAAGTAGGTGCCAAGCTAAAGCAGCGAAAGTATGAGGTAAGCAATAATGTGATGGAGTGTAAACAGCATGTAGATGACCAGTTGAAGACAATTAGTGAGGAAAATGTGACTGAGTGCAAACAGCATGTCGACAACCAGCTGAAGATTAGTGAGGAAATAGTGATGGAGTGCAGACAGCATATAGATAACCAGTTGAAGCATGTAGTTGACCATATTAAGATAATTAGTGAGAAAATTGAGGCTGTAGAAAAATATTGCACTGCTGAGCCTCAGGTTAGTGTCCAAGGAGCATATGAAAGGAATGGACAGTGTATGGTGAATCTCGATGGATCCCAAACATCTAAAGGTAGCATTACAGGGTTGATTAATCAGAATCTACGAGATTTTAGTCCTGGTCTTAATTATGATGGCGCAATTTTTAGACCCCAAACCAGTGAAGTGCATGGCTATAATGGGGATCCAGTTAAAAAGAAACCTCAGGAATGTTACTTGTTTCAGAAGATAGTAAAGTACATGGGACACATTCTAGGTGAGAGCGGCGTCCGTACTGACCCAGAGAAGGTGGCAGCTGTGGAAAACTGGCCAGTTCCAACCTGTGTGAGAGAGCTATGGAGTTTCCTGGGTTTGTGCACATACTATCAGCGTTTTGTCAAAGACTTTGGAATGATAGCTGCACCTCTTCACAAGCTGTTGGGGAAAAGGGAGAAGTTTTGCATGGACAGCAGAGATTCAGAAAGCCTTCAACGAACTCAAGCATGCATTGGCAAGCTCTCCAGTATTGCCGAACCCAGACCAGAATCAGCCATTTATCTTGGACTGTGACGCTAGTGACCATGGTACTGGTGGAGTCCTGTCACAGAAGAAGGATGACAAGGAGTATGTGGTTGCATATTACAACAAGAAGTTCAGCCCACCAGAGAGGAACTACTGTGTGACCCATAAGGAGCTCTTGGCAATGATGAAGAGCCTTGATTTTTTCCATCCCTACCTGTATGGTTCGAACTTCATCATCAGGACGGACCATGCGGCACTCAAGTGGCTGAAAACGCTAAAGAATCCTGAGGGACAACTGGCACGCTGTCTTGTGAAGCTAGACCAGCACAATTATGAGGTGTAGCACCGTCCTGGGCGGGTACATGGCAATTCTGACAGCGTGAGTCATCGTCCTTATGATCCGGAGTGCCGGCAGTGTAGTAAAAAGGAAGATCATAGTAAGAAATGCAGCCACACTGCAATCACAGGGCCAGCATCAGATGAAGACCTGAAAAGGATCCAGATGGAGGATGCAGGTTTACAATCAGTGCTGGAGTGGCTGCAGCGGAGTACAGTGCGACCATCTTGGGAAGAAGTTTCCAGGTTAAGCCCTGTGACCAAGAGCTACTGGAGTCAGTGGGACCTTCTCTGTTTGAACAACGGACTACTGGAGCGTCAGTGGGACACACCCGATTGCCTCAGCATGTATTGGGAACTGGTGGCTCCTAAGAAAATTAGGTCCGAGATCTTGGATGAGTCCCATAACCAGATCACTACTGGGCACCTAGGAATGAAGAACACTCTAAGCCGGCTGTGAGAGAGATTCTACTCGATTGGCATGCGTCAGGATGTTGAAGAGTGGTGTCGGGCCTGTGATGTGTGCTGTGTCAAGAAGGAACCCAAGAAACGTAGTTGTGCCCCTCTCAAGCTGTACCAAGTGGGTGCACCGACGGAAAGAGTCACAGTGTACATTGCTGGACCTCTGCCACTCGCTCAGAGAGGAAACCGATATATATGTGTCTCCATGGACTACTTCACAAAGTGGCCAGAAGCCTATGCCATCCCCGATCAAGAGGCCGCGACTGTTGCTCAGGTGTTGATCGATCAGTTTTTCTGTCGTTTTGGGATGCCACAAGAGCTACATTCAAACCAGGGTAGAAACTTCTAGTCTGCTGTGTTCTGTGAGTGCTGCAAGTTATTGGGGATCAAGAAGACCAGGACGACCCCACTAAGGCCACAGTGAGACAGGATGGTGAAGAAATTTAATTGGTCCCTGGGACAAAAATTGGCCAAGTACTGTGTAGAGGGACAAACCGAATGGGACCAGAAGTTACATGCATTGCTGATGGCATATCAGTCTGCATCCCATGAATCTACCACCTTCACCCCTGCAATACTGATGTTGGGCCATGAGTTATGCTTACCCATTGACTTATTAATGGGATGACCACCTGATGAAGAGCTGCCTACAGACACCACCGGCTATGCAAAGCACCTTCAAGAAAGGCTGGCTGAGGTACATCATCAAGTGCGAGGATCCCTCAAGTTTTCAGGAGAGGTGATGAAGTGCAAGTATGATGCCAAGGCAAGTGAAGTGTGCTTCAAGGATTGTTACAAAGTTTGGTTATACAATCCTCAGCGAAAGAAGGGACAGTCACTGAAGCTGCAGGGCCCATGGGACGGGCCTTACACTGTGTTGGACCGCCTATCAGATGTAACATATCGAATTCGGGGAGGCAGGAAGTTTCACCCAGAAGTGGTACACATGAACCGTCTGTGGCAGTCCCATGGGCCAGGACAGTGCTGATGGAACACATCCGAGGAATCGTGCTCTCCCGCAGCCGAGGATGTTGAGGAGGACCAAGGAGACGAAGTGCACGAGGATGGTGACAGTTTCCCGAGTGAAGAAGCGAATCAAGAAGAGGACCAAGACCTTCCAGGAGGAGTGGACTGTGTGGAGGAACAAGGACATTGTTGGAAGCGGCATCTAAGAGGACCTGAGAAGTTGAAGGACTATTTTGTGTATTGTTAGATGTTTCATTAAGATTAAGGTTTGTGTCTGTATATACTGCGTAGTTTTTCGAGACGACAAAGAAGTAAGGAGGGGGTAGTGTCAACAAGCGATATTTGTCAGTTAGGTGCTCAAGAAGCATCTTGACGTTTCCCGATGTTTACGGTAGCTAGTTCCGGTTCTTGTACGAGTCAGTTGCCTGTTTGCCTGCTGTTTGTGAACGTAGTTATTCGTAAGTAATGAATTAATTTTTGTGCCCTTTTTTCTCTATAATGTTTTATTTATGAGCTTGCTTGTTATATTATGTAATTCAAGTTTGTATGCAAAATAATTTACAGTGTTATGTAATGTAGGAAAACTCTGGCATGGTTTGATGTCTCCTAGCTGGTGACTGTTGTTACTAGGGCGTGATATGTAAGACCAGCACGTCCTAGATTGTTGGAGAAGTAGATCATTCTAGTACAATGCAAGCTTATATAAGGATGGATAAGAGCCTAGAACAAGTTCAGTCGGTTTTCAGTTCAGTTTGAGTGTAGTGCAAGTGTCAGTGCAGTGCTGTTAGTGAAGATTGTGAAGTGTTGATGGCAAGCATTCAGTGTAATTAAAGTTAGTGAAGATTAATTTTGGTACTTGTGAAAACAGTGAAGTGTTTAATGAAGTTTGTTTATCAACAGTACTTGTGAAACAGTTAAGTGTTGTCAAGCATTAACAGCAATTGCAGTCAGTAAAGTTTGTATAGCTCCAGTGCTTGTGGGAATAGTGAAGTGAAGCTGGGAAGCATTAAGTGGAATTGTTTGGAAAATATAAAAAGTGAGCTTTAAGAAGCCAGTGTTTATTCACCACGCCTGAACTGAACTTGCGTACTGTACACCTGAAGGCTGACCAAGGAAAGAACAACTCACTGGGCAACGTCCTTCCTGTACTGTACCACTGCTGTTGGAGCCTGTGGCAGTGTGGGGTGCGAATGTAACAATATTGTTGCTACTGTTTGGTTATTATTGAAGAGATAGCCATACGAACTTAATTGAGGACCTGTGCTATCTTTCACATTTTTCTTACTCCTCACATAATTTTTACTTTTTTAGCACTTGACTTTGTTTCATGAGAAATTTTCCCCTCATAGTCTCTTTTAGTTTTCCGATAATAATTCATAAATTGCAGTTGTAATTTGAAATATTTGGTACCATTGTAAATAATCACTTATATCAACTTCAGCTCCTAGCTTAATCTACGTCACGCTACCTCAGCCTGCTCACCCTGCCTGGCTTTCATCTCTGTCAGCTAGAGATTTTGCTGACAGCAGTTAATAACAACAGTCTGATTTCGCCATGCTAGCCTGCCAGCCAATCTGCTGGCCTGCCTGCTTTCCTGCCACCAGTGATGGATTAACAATGTCCTGCACGCGAGGCTGACAAACACCCTGGTTCCCTTCTGGCTGAGCGGTTATATTAATATATCTCATCTGCCTAATTTGCTTTTATATACATTAACATGTTAGGACTGGTGGAATTATCTATCTTTTAGAGTGCGGAAAAGATTAGAGAGTAAAAATAACTAGAATTACATATCAGAAATTACTTTTATTATTAAATGAAAAATATCAATATGAATTTTACACTCATTTCTAAATTTTTACATATTATTTACTGGTAACAACTAGTACGAGTAGCTGTGTATATCTGACATATTACATAACAGTTTCTGACGTTACATGTAAACGTTTTTTGGTACAGGCAGATTATGGTCGTTTCCAGCAGTTTTACAACTAGACATTTTCTATATATGTATTTTTTTTTCAGGAAATTTTTTCATGAGATCTGACACATTTAGATAAAGCGATGGATTAGCTGAGAAACTGTTCATTTTGCGATAAAAGTATTAAAAATTTGGTACAGATATAGTTTAAATGATTCTGAGCAAATCTGGGTATTGGGGTGAAGCATAAGTCCATCACGCTGAGCATGGTAACCATTTTTCAAAATAGCCACAACTTAAATCCTATTTTTTTTTTTACAAAATCAGAAGATTTTTGTGTATAAACAATTTTTTTCAGAGTCACATAACAATAAACATAATAATAAATTCTTTATTTTTGGTAAGAAATTGTTTTGGTTCAAAACATCAACATAAATCAACAATTTTGTTTACTCATATGCAGTCTTAGTCAAGAGTTCATCTCCATCAATCTTTTGTAAGTACAGATGAATTTATTTTACTGTTACTTACTCCCCTCCTCTCCATTTATGAAAAGCATATGATATAAAGAACAGAAAGTTCAACAGATTCTTATTTTAGGTTAAACATACTAAAAAAGACAGTTTAGAAGGTTCAACTTTATTGGATCCAGTGTCATTGATCAAAACATTCTCCCTCTCACATAAGGCCGTGCACGGAAGTGCAACGTTTTTAAATATGCATCTTTTCATACTTTCCTTTTTGCATTTGCAGGACACCAGCTCCTTCTAAGTAATGGCTGCATCTTTTTGAGTTGCTCAAAGTGGATTATACAGGCCATCATCAGATTTGACCCATCCCCAATCAGTGGATGGAAGTTCGAGTTTTAGTTTCAGCGACTGTCCCCAAACTTTACCTCCTAGGTAGATTGCCCTCTTGGCATGCTGTTCTAGTGCTGTCTTTGTTGGTACAATTGTACATTGTTTTTGCTTGGCAAACAACTTTATCCGTGCTCTGTTTATATCATCAGTAGTGCTTGTATGGTCATATAAAGGGATGACAAACCTTTCAATGCAGGTTAAAACATTATCTGATAAACTTGTTGAGGCCACTGACACCCTCAGTAGTGCAGCTGTCAGTTCTGGGAAAGTAGACCAGATTGCTCAAGACAGTTTTCTTCCCATGCCCAGAAAGCCGGAGACAGTGTCACACCCTGTCAGTGCGTGAAACATGACCAGTTCCTGGGCTTTCTCTGGTCCAAAGCCAAATGCAGTTTCATGGGCTGCCGAGTTTCTGAATTTTTTTCTTCTCTCAAATGCCAACCATAGTTCATCATTTGTCAGCAACTTCTGTAGCACTGAAACGGCCAGCACCACTACATCAGTATTGACAGCCTGGATTAGGATTGTACAGTGGCCATGGTTTGCAGCATGAAATTCATGCAACAACATGTGACTGTCTGCTTCCTCATGGTTGCATGGTGCAAGTGATATGAATTCTTCAAGGGATGGCTTACTGAGAACTCCCTCTCCATATGTGACGACAAGTTGCCTGCCCTCTTCATTGAACCACTCGATTATAGCACCTGGCAAAAAGGTGAATAGATCTGTCTTGTTGTCATCTACTCAAAGGAAGCTTTGCCAGTTTCCAGGCATTGATGCTGTTGCTACCACGCCTCTCCGTCTTCCTGTCCCACGTTTCATTCTGGTTGTGCCTTTAACCCGCCGTGTGCCGGCTATTTTTAGCCCTCTGGATCATCCCAGTGCCAGCCATTTATTGACCTTTTTTTTTGGCTAAAATGATAGATTTTGATGTGGAAACAACGAATTTCGCCATTATAATGCTCACCGAGGCTCGGAAATGAGTTTTATTGAGTCATGCATACTCGTGTACAGGTATAGCCACTCTCTCATGCTCACCACGTACGTGAGAGAAAGCCAATTTCTTTGTAAGGTATACTCAGATATTTATGCTGGGAAGGTATAGCAATGTTCAGTACACTTTTCTGATCACTTATTACTTCAGCATTTATCACAATTTGCGTGTCTTTCTCACTGTGAATGTATTATCTTACACTTACTTGAAGATAGGTACAACCTGACTTCATTATAATGTACAGTTCTGGCACTTACAAGAAGGTATTTACAACTTGACTTTACTATATAGTCCTTACACTTACAAGTAAATATTTACAACTTACACTTACATGAAAATATTTACAAAATGCCTTCACTATGTACAGCACTGGGTGAGGCACACAGGCAGAGTGAGGCAGAGCGAGCGTGAGGGGGGGAGCGAGTTGGTGTATGGCCTTGACAGCCTGGGGGATGGTAGAGGAACAGGTACCTTACATGCCTGCCAATTTTTACCCGCGAAACTTGAAAAATGCGATCACAGTGAAGTTTTTATTTTAGACCGTTTCAAAACAGCACTGCCACTGGCCGCGGCATTATGTCAGACCGTTTTAAAACGGCACTGGGACTTGGCGAGTTAATTCAAGGAGAATTCTCTTTATATATATCCCACGCACGATAAAGGCATGGTGCATTCTTCAACATTGTAGAGAGATGTTGTATGAATATTCGCTTTGTATATTCATCAAATGTCTTGGTAGCAGCTGGCTTTAAGATCTGAATGATGGCTGCCCCATCAAGAATGATGCAGGGAGCACAAGGAGTAACAAACTGGGCCTCAGAAAGATCTAAGCAGCAAAAGAGGCCACTCTTAGCACCAAAATGGAGCCTTCCAACATCAGTGGTGGAAAAAATAATCTTCAAGATTTCCCCCTCGTGTTTGGCAACCAATATACAAACCCGAGAAGAATCTAATATCATTCTTTAGTGAGGCCGGTTGCTGTCTGCCTTTGCTTGTTATCGTTATCTTGGTGTTTCTAAAGAACTTTAATTTGTTTCGAGGAAGGACGTCTTGAACTGGTTTAGTACGTCCTATCAGATGTTCCCTCGCGAAGGTTTCAAGCCGCTGTTGACTGCTCCCCTTGACTTTGATTTTCTCGACTGTCGCTAAACCTGCAACTTCCTTTGTATCCAGAACGACAAGATCCTGGCTTTCTTCATCAAAGGGGTTGCCATGCTCTTCCATTACACTGACAAGGAAGCATTCCTCTTTGGTGAAATGAAACCTGAACACAGGGTGCCAGGGCATAGTGATGTGTGTTATTGTGCTTTTGTTTTTAATATATTGTGAAAGTCTTCTATAGCTTTGGCAACCTCTGGACCAGCTACCATCCAGCGCTGAAGGGCACTTGGATTGTCCATCAAGCCAACAGCACCTCCTTTGCCTTTGACTTTGCCTTTGATAATGGCATTGTTTCGTTCATGTGCCTGATCGATTGAAGCCGAAGAGAATACCTTGTCTGTTTTTTGCACAGTGAAGTTTCCAGTCTTAAATTGTGGTGATACATCTGGGTGCCTTGTTTTAAGTTCTGGGTGCCTTGCCAAGTGGATCCCTGATGAACAGGGATCCACTTGGCATGGTTAGTTTGGTCCAGGGCATGAAACCAAGGAGCTAGCATAGTCAGAGCTTTTAAATACATAGTAAATGATGCCAGTCGTAGGGAACGCACAAAGGTGAGTAACAGCAGTTCAAGGGCAAGCACAGTTGCCCAATACTTAAACTGAGGATAGGCCTGTTGCCTTTTACAGCACCAGTCCTCAATTCTGTATCGACTTGGTTTATCTGACGGTTGTGATCAAAGGCTTTTCTTTGCAGGATATATAGGGCAGCTACTGTGGCCTGGTGAGCTCATGTGTAAGCTATGTGTACTGATTTCAAGAAAAAAATAAACTCTTCTTGTGTGTTGCAACATCAGCTGGCTCTAATGCTTGTACCCAGCCACTTGCATTCACCCAGTTACCTATGGTCTTTATGACTGCCAACTCCATATGGTGACCACCTAACACCACCATTATTTTGTCCTCCACATATCTCTCATGCCATATTCATTGAATCTGCATAGCCAAAGCAAACAAAGGTTGGTCAAATGTGAGAGCAGACATCTGCCCTGAATTGAGATATTTCAATCACATTTTTCACAATATGTATAGAGTGTTTTATCACAGCAACTGCGTCCATAGTCTTCTTGAGGATCGCTTCCTCTGATCCTCAATTTACAGCAGTACTTTGATCAGTGCCAACGCCAGGAAAGATTGGATGCTGTAGTAGAGAGATAGCAGTGCCGTGAAAGGAGTCTTGCTGTGGTGGCACTATAGTTAAGATCTGTGCTGTCTACTGCAGCAGTTGTGAACACATTGCCTTGCATCTTGCGTAGGCAGACTACTTGAATACAACAGAACTTCAGGCAGACAGAATCCCCCATCTGATAAGAGCTGAAGAATGTGATCATAAGATATGTTTAAGCCAGTGTCAGAAAACTTTTCTACCAATTCCTTCCTGCTAGTATGTGCATGCAGTATTAGGCCTATGTAAATAGGAACAGGGATCTCTTGAGCTGATCAGTGACGGACAATCATAGGGTTTTGTTATGGACATTCAGCTGTACTTAATACTGTTGAATTTCAGTTGTTAAGCTATTGCAAGTGCAACAGAGGTGTTAATTCCCATATTGTTTTTTTTTTGTATTGGTCTCCTCCAGAACCATTCTCAAAAGTGCAAGAAAAAATGGGGACAGAGACTCCTCATGGCATCCATCAGAGAGGACAGGGAAAGATTTGGGTTCTCCAAACATATTGGCAGACCACCAGTGATGCACGAGTAAGATGGGCCACACTGCTATCACTGTCAAATACATAGACTTTGGCAAGGACAGATCCAGTATCTTTCTTGAATCCCAGAAGAACATCCCTCCCTTTGTTGTAGGCCATCATGTCAGGGAGCTGTGGAAGAAGCCATTCTTTCAGACGAGCAGTGTTTACTCTGCCTTCGAGTTTAACTCCAAGCTGTTCCATTTTAGAAGTGCTGAGGCAAGATATACCAATCAATTTAAAGACTGGAGATGTTGTAACATCTAAACATGCATCCTTGATCCAGATTACCAAATCAGCTAAAACAGCAGCAGACATTTCCCTCTTTTTATTATCATCACTAGATTCCGTTTCCTTGGCATTCCTAATTCTATTGTACAAGGCTGCCAAACACTTAGCATGGTACTTGACATCCAGTGCCACCATATCACCTACACTTGATGTGGGCCGAAGAGATGTGTTCGCACCCAACTGTCGAGCTGGAAAGTTGCTGCAGCATGGAGTCCTTCCTGGCCAGCTCCGTGTTTGCAGAAGGAAGAAAATGCCTTTTTTTTTTTTTTATTTCTTTTAGAACTTGACTGCTGTGACCTTGTCAACTTTCAAGTCGATTCAGCACAGAGTTGTTATATTTGAGTCGACATATTTGGTGATACTGTGCCTTAAGAGCTAATATTGCAGCCACAGCCTTCATTGAGTCGCTCAAGCTGCAGTGTCCGTGGAAGCAGATTGAGTTCACTGAAATTTATGAGGTTTCTTATCAGAGAATGAGATCCACTTCCGACAACACTTCTTTCGAGCTGTAAAGGGTATGATAAAGGTTCTGATTTGTATTCTTGACATACAATACAAAGATTCCAATTCGTTTCAGTGACTGCAGAAACTGATGGGGCAGGCTACTCAAGATCAACGAGTTAGTTTTTCTTCGAAGACATTTTGCGCTATTGAGGGCGTATCTGCAATGAAAAAACATATAAATTTTTTTAAATGCTGATATTTTTGAAGTGCATATTATTGCTTGAAGCGGAATAAATATTTATCATATAACAAAAAATATTTAATACATAGAATGCAAGAAAGGTAAGAGTAAACTGATAATTATAGCCAATGTTTATTTCTCTTAAAATTAAATATTTCCATATTCCTATAACCAGTTCTGTTATATTAATTTGGAACTGGCCATATCACGGAATATATATCTCACCAAGCTGCGGTAAAATCGAACAATACACACTGTCTTGAGTTGACTGCATAGGCCATCGCCATTTGTAAGGCAAGAAATATACTTTTTTTTTTTTTTTTTAATGTTACTGCACAATATTCGGTCTTATACCCATTTTCTCAATATCTATATGCATCACTATTGAACAGGATCAGATAAGAATGGAGTATGAAAGAATGTGTGCCTATATAGAGTGCATGTAGATGATAGGGAGGCTAAGGTATAAGGCGCCATAAAAAATTAGATTATGTAATATCGTGCAATGTTGCCAGACGCCATTCGGGGTCAGATCCAGGTTGTGCCAATATCCAAAAAAAAGAAAATTACAATATGTTCATTTGTATCTTTGCCATATTTGATGCGTTTATCAGAAAATGAACAGCTGTTACATATTTTTTCAACTAAGCTGCCCCACTGAGAGTCTTCCTGATATCTAACCTAGTGATCATGACAAGAAGCTGATTGGGCCTCCTGTGTAGCAGTCTTGACCTTAACTAGTTCTTTATCCGTTTTAGAGCAGAGAAAGAGTAAAAATGGAATCTGACGTACACATTTGGAAATAATGTCTCAAGACTACTGTTCTTTGTTAAGATATTATGATGACGTGTTCCTTGTTAACATATCTTCCCATGCCATCTGTTTTGATATACTCTGTGAAGTGAACAATTTCTTCATAGAAAACTTTTTCGAGGTCATCAGGATAAATGCTGAAGTAGTCTTTGGGCTGCTGCTTGTACTTCATTGTCATTCACTGTGGTGACGTTGTTCCCAGAGCCAAACAAATTATTCAGGACTGAGCATACCGGTAGCCTCCGAGATAAAGCTGCTTCCAACTGGTCTAAAATGGATAAAAATACCTCTATTCTGAAACTTTCGGTTGCCGAAAAGAACAACGTTTACATCAGGCACATCATTACGTTGTAACTTTACACTTGTCTTATGCTTTCTGCGAGTATCTCTTACATAATCAAAATTCTGTCTGCAATTCTTCTCTGTGTCACAGATTCATCACAACGTTCTTAAAGATTCAGAACATAAGCTCTCAGACATCGAAGTATGTTTACAACTTAATTCAAGTCTAGTGTTCGACTTTGTAGAGATTGATTTGAGCAGTCAAATTGCTCCAAAATAGTAGTCCAGAACTCTTTCAATATAAAGTTTTCCAGTGTCTGCATTTTGTTGTAAAACCCTAAGACTTCCTCTCAAGTTTCTGCTTGTTCTCATTATTATTTGCAATTTTATGTGGTACTGTTTTAATCTTCTCATAACACTTGTTGCTTGGGGATATGCATACTAACATGCATCACTTAGGTGTTTAACCACTGGTACATTCTCACCTAATTCATTGAGAATTATTGCCCACCTATGGGTTGATGCAGTGAAGAATGTATAGAGCTTTTCTAACAAGCTGAAGTACAGTGTGACTTCAGAGCATCAGTCAACTGCAGGCTGACCAACAAGACAAGGAAAGTAATGTGCAATTAAATTTCTCTGGCAATAACTGCCTGCTAAGTCAGGCCATTGTTCTTGCCACTCACGTTACTGACATTATCATATGACGGGCCTGTGCAGTTGTCAATTTTTAAATTGTTCTCTTCCAAAAAGCTGATAAGACTGAGCAAAATCTCTGGCGATGTGACCTCTCATGTCCGAAAACTTCAGATTTCCTTCAACAGGTCCTGTGCCAGTAATACACAGGCATCCTTGTAATTGTATGAAATGTCACGTGTAGAATCCATAGATACTGAATAGCATTTGGCATGGTTAATTTTTTCAATGATATATTTTAAGATACTGTCTCCTTTTACTTCTAACAATTCATCACAAACTGTAGATGACAAGTACGAAACGATCCTCATCTCTTTCCACCATACAAGTATTTTTTAAAACGGGCAGAAAAAAAAAGGATCAAATTTTGCAAGACACCCTAGGATACCTAAATAGTCACCACTGGATTTTGAACCAAGAATCCCCTCACTGTCACATAATGCTAAACCTCTTTCCGCGAAGAACATAACTGTGCTCACAACACGCTCTAAAACTGATCAGGTGTAGACACACTCATCTTCATACTGACTAACAAGGCCACTGTCAACTCTAGCTTCTGAATTGGCACGTCTTGTGTAACAAACCAGAGCATTTTGATGAACAATATTATTTTTACGTCTTTCAATGTGCATGTTGACATTTTTCCTGTCATCATACCTATTCTTAGAAAACGGACTATCATTCTTTTAAAGTAATTTGCAAAGCAAAACTCACTTCCTGAACTTGGGGAATAACATAACCATGCACAACGGATTTTTTCACCATTTGTGTGGTTTAGGCAATACCATAACCATGTAAGAATGATTTATTCACCATTTGTGTAGCTGCTTTCGAAGTTTTATTTATTTATTTATTTATTTTAAATATCGTCTTTGTTTCCCATCTGCTCATAATGATTTTGATACATCTTCACCAGTATTAAGTAATTAATTAGGCCTGCTTTGAATTAAACAGTCTATGAGTTAGTCATTTACTTCAGGCTTCAGGGCAATATCATCATTTAAACGTGAGTCTAAAATCAGTTGCTCCACCATTCACTGCAGCAGCTTCAGCTTCTGCCTTTCCTGCCTCAACTTCTTCATTTCCTGCCACAGTTTCTGCCTTTCCTGTTCCAGCTCCTGCCTTTTCACCATGTAGGGGAGGGGCTGGATGACCAGTGACATCATCAGCACTAGCTGAATGGTGAGGTTTCTGTAGTGCTCCAAACAATGATGTGATTTGGGGAGTGAATGAGAGAATTGCCTGTTCCCATTTCCTTCTCTGCTCCCTCTCGCTTTTTGAGCTCCAGATTTATTATTTATTTCTCTAGTGACTTGCAAAACTGTTGCCTGACTGACGTTCTGTTCTTTTTTTTATATATATATATTGGAACTATTATGTAATGGTTCTAATACAGGAACATTTTTTTTCTTAGACAAAATTATGTTAACTACTTTTATTTGGACATAAATATTAAAAGAATGCATTGAAAAAGATGTTATTTTTATAGGGGTGTCAAAACTTACATAAACAATATCATGGAAGCCCTTGTTAGCTTAATAAATAACGAAGCACATTAGACATGTGGTCATCATGTTGTGGTAAATTCCATATCACGACAATTGGCCAAGTCAAGTCACAATCATGATGTCAGTATAGTGATTCAGCACAGTCCATACATTACTATACCTGTTTCTTGCAAGTTCATGATATTAAAACATTAACAATGCACTGCTCATACTGATAATTTTGATGCTAGTCTTTCAAAACATATATCAATATTGCACATTCTTTAATTATGTAAATATAACAACAGTTACATAAGTATAACTGTAGCTTATTCTTACCTTTTATATGTAGCTCATCAAACACTCTTCTTGGAATGATCTAATACAGCTTACATCGCCAGTAAGTCTGGTCAAATGCTGTTCTTGCAATGATCTAATACAACTTACATTGTCAATAAATCTGGTAATATTTTATATATCTAGCTCTATGCATGACAAGATGAACGCTGGACTGACAGGACAGTTGTGGTCAATCAGGTGATTCAGGTAATCTTCTAATTAGAAATGTTGCAACTAGGACAGTCATATTATCAGGTGCCCTATCACAAAGTTGATGTCAACTCTTCGGTCTACAGATGCTTTAATTTTATCTTAATATGCGTGATGCACATGGAATACGAAGACACAAGAGGTTCATTTGTACAGCAATACAACAAGGTATCACGTGTCATTCAAGCCCCTCGTTATTATGCATCTTTCCAGTTTTATTTTGTATTACAAGGGAATTGATGTTTATGAGTTAAGAGAAACCACCAAGTTGTCTATTACTGAGCAAAACTACAAATTCATTTTACAATGTGTCGAATGCATTATCAACACAAGAGGAACTTTACAGAGCAATTCAACTTTCCTTACAATAATATTTTAATTGTGTGTGTGTGTGTGTGTGTGTGTGTGTGTGTGTGTGTGCAAAACATGAATATGCATTTAGAAAATTCATGACATTAAATTATAAAGAATACTACTACACAAATGGGAATTTGCATCCTGGCGTAAGTGAAATTTTCATGTCAATAACATTAGTATGCATATCTCGTGCGGGTGATGATGGACTGCACTGTCAGTGATGTTTTATGAAAAACGAATAATATTGCTTTTCCGGACCTCAAATCCTTATCCGTGCAACACTCACCACACGTCACTTGCCATTCTTACAAAACTTATAACATCTTTCAATCATGGATGAATGTCACACTTATAACCTAAGCCAACCTCAATTACGCCACAGGATCAACACGTCACTCGTTTACCTCAAAGTCTATGCTTCTCATACTTCATGAAGTCCGGGATATTATTCTGTACAATCATGTAACGAAATTAATAGGATGCTTGTCCGATATTAAGGTCAGAGGTCTCATATTTACTTACAAACCCAGCACAAAGATACCCCCCATGGCTATAATAGTAAAGAATCTTTATTACACATTATGTAATATTTGCGTTATTCCTTTTATTACTAGCTTGACCCTCAACACAATGTGGGCGTCGGAACCAACAGGAAATATTTATGTATCCAATGCTCGCACGAGTACAATTATAAGCCGCATTTAGCTATGAAATTATTTTGTAAGGTTTACACACCTAACTGAATGTATAATAACATCTGACAATTACTCTCGGCAACACACATGAAATAAAATATTATATTAAACTGATGTTGGCCTAGTTTCTTGCTTGAAGAATTATAGCCAGACAATTTGCTTAGATCATGGAATAATAAATGTAGCAAAACATTTACCCCATAATAGCATGGACTACACACACTCCAAAAGGAATATGTAGCCAAGAAATCAATGGTTACCTATGAAGCATTGTTACTTTTCGTGTGTTTTTTTTTTTTTATAATTTTTGTTTTTCTTATGATGGAAAAAGTCTTTGTACACAGTATGTTGATGAATGTAGCAGATCTAACTATTCAAAAAACATATACCGAGGTATAATTTCAATGTGGTCGGTGGATGCGCCCATCATCCACTCACTTAGTGTAGCGGTAGTCTATTTCATGGAACCTCTACACTAAGTGGCAAACCAATAGCAGGGCTGTAACCTTATACCTAACCAACACATGTTCATTACGTGTCAACAAGTGGATTGGCTGAGGTTTAATGCCCTTCCCCTGAAAACAAGTAACTAAAAATACAAACAAGAAGCCTCGGACAAGGACGGACAAACAGGTGACGACCAAGGACCGAACAAAGGACGTGGTACGGATTGCAACATGGAATGTAAGAGGTGTGAATCATGAGGTGAAAGAGAGAGATTGTGCAGGTGCATGAGGGTGTAAAACTGGGTGTATGTGATTAAGTGAAACTAAATGGAGAGGTGAAAGTATGAGAGAGTGGATATAGATGGGGTATACGCGAGGGAATAGGTGAGAGAGGGCAAAAGAGGGATTATGTATTGCTGTGTGCAACAGAAGGAAGGAGAATATAAAAGTGAATCAATTAGCTAGTCCAAGGATTGTGTGGGAAAAGCTGAAGGTGGGAATACAAACTTAGGCGATTGTGTGTGTGTGCATTCACCATCGCAAGATCGTGCAAGCAGAGCAGAAAAAGAGTTCTGAGGATTTGTGGAAGCATGCGTGGAAAAATCTGAAGAGAATGAGAGAGTGCTTTTCACTGGAGATATCAATGGAAAAGTAGGGAATGTGAGGGTGGATGGAGTAGTTGGCGAGTGGGGTGTGCCTGCAGACGTGGATGCGAATGGCAGTGCTTTTGTGGACATTTGTGCAGGGAGGAGGTTGGTGATAGCTAATACCCTTTTAAGGCACAAAATGATCCACAGGTATACGTGGCGAGTGATGAGATGCGTGGGTGGCGAAATGAATTAACATAAGGTAATGATTAAGTGTGTGTGGATGACAGAATGAGAAGGTATGTAGTAGATGCCAAAGTATACAGAAGTTGGGGGAGTGGGCCCACTTGGTGGTGGTGAAAGTCAAGGTTCAAGTGCATTGTGGGGATAGAAGGAGTGAGGACAGGAGAAAGTAGTCACTGCAAGGAGGCTAGAAAGCTTGCAAGGGGATGGGGAAAAAAGGTAAAATACATGAGGGAAGTGGAGGAGCAATTGGGTAAATATACTGTAATTTGGAGCAGATGGGGGAGGTTGAAGGTGTGTGCAAGATATTCACAGAACAAATCTGTGCAGCATGTGAGGCGCTGTGTGGAGTGAAGAGGAGACGAAAGGGGGCGCACAGAACAGCATACTGGAAAGAAGAGGTGAGACAAGAAGTGGCACAAAAGAAAACATATAGTGAAAGGATGGGACGGAGAGGTATGGAGGAAGTTGAGATACGGAAGAGAGAAATATATGTAGAGAGGAAGAGAGAGGTGGAAAGATTAGTAAGAGAGCGTGAGAAGAGAGTGGATGAGGAATTTGGAAGGAGTTTAATGTAAAGTGGAGGGAATGAAAGAAAATGTTCTGGAAAAGAGTAAAGAGAGGTTGACAGGGTGATAAAAAAAAGTTAGCAGGGGAGTGTAAAAGGATTAAATTGCAAATGGAGAAGTGAGAAAAGTGAGAAGATCGGGAGAACACCCAAAGGAGCGGTTAAACATAGAGATTGAAAGTAATGCGAGTATAAGTTGCTGGGGAATGGCTGGGAGATGGAGGGAGGTGAGAAGGAAGGAAGAGATTAGTAAGATAAAGTAGTGGAAGCAATGAAGAAAGTAAAAATGGGGAAAGCCCAAGGAGTTGTTGGAGTGTGTGGAGATATGATGAAGCATGGGAGAGAGATAGTAATAAAATGGATATGGAAGATGAGCAGAACGGCCTGGGAAGAAGGTATAGTCTCGGAGGTTTGGAAGTCATGTACAATAATTATGCGCTTGTGCAATGGAAAGAGGGAAAAAGAAGTGTGTAGTAATCATAGGCGCATTTGTTTTCTAAGTTAAATAGGAATACTGTATGGCAGGATACTTATTGACAGAGTTAGGGAAATAACAGAAGGATTACTTGGAGAAGAACAGGGAGGTTTTAGAAAGGAAAGAAAGTTATGTAGATCAGATATTCATTTTTAGGTCTTTAGTGGAAACGTTTCTAGAGAAGGGATAGAAGTTGTATGCGGCCTTCACTGGTTTTGAGAAAGCATATGACACACTGGACAGACAAGGAATGTGGAAAATATTACAGTTTAGAATACATGGAGTAAATGGGAAATTGTTGAATGCCGCTAACAATATGTATGGGGGCGCTATGACTGCAATGCATGTGGAGAGCGAACTGGGTGAATTTTCTTATCTGAATGTTGGACTGAAACGAGGATGTATCATGTGTCCATGGTTGCTCAATCTGAATACGGATGGGGAAATTAAAGAGATACAAAGTAGGGCAGTGAATGATGGAGAGGCCCTTATGAGAGAGGGCAGCATTTGGAAACTTCCTGTACTGCTGCTTGCAGATGATACTGTATTCTTCAGTGAAGACGAAGGGGAACTTCAAGGGTTGGTGAATGAGTTTGGGAGAGTGTGTAAGAAACGGAATCTAAAGATGAATGTAGGGAAGAGTAGAGTTATGGTCTTCTTGAGAAATGAAGTCACTGAATGTTCAGTGCATTTAAGTACTTGGGTAGTATGATGAGTAAGAATGGAAGTTTGGAAGATGAAGTGCTTGAAAGCGTACAACAAGGAAGAAAGGTTGCTGGTTCTTTGAAACTAGTGATAAGAAATAGTGAAGTGAGCATGGAAGTAAAAAACTCGCTGCATGATAGTACTGTGATAACAGCAATAACGTATGGATGTGAAACTTTCACCTTGCTGAAAGGACACAGGTCAAGAGTGAGAGCAGTGGAAATGAGTTATTTGAGAGAAGCATGTGGAGTTAAATGGAGAGACAGACTGACAGATAAGGATGTGAAGGAGCGTTGTGATGTGGATGTGATAGAAAGAGTTAGGAGAACTACACTGAGGTGCTATGGCCAAGTGGACGGGATGGAGAACGAAAAACTAACGAGGAGAGTGTATGTGAGTCAGGTGGAGGGGGAGGGGAAGGCCGAGGATAAGATGGTGGGATGGAGTGCAGAGGTATATAAGAGAATGGTGTGTGAGCTGTGAGGAAGGCAGGGAAATGGCGGAGCCGGGGCGACATGGAGGAGATTTGTATGTGGCCACCCCTTACGAGATTGAGGCGTCTGACAATAGACAGATAAAGAGAATTTTTTTTTTTTTTTTTAGCGAGTGTTCATCCAGGTGTACATGCATGTATCATCTGAAATACTATCATCCAGGCGAGCTAGTTCTTCTTTTTCTTAATACTTAACCGTTCTATGGCCGCTGGCATAAAACAACACTTTACCGGAGCATGCCCAGTGGTGTCAACGAAGAGTGACCTGTAAAAAACTGCGAACAAATTTGGAAAGGTAACGAAGGTCTGGAAGATGTTAACACAGACCTGCTTTACCCTCCAAACAATTCAAGTGGTCAGTACATCTCGCGAATCAGTCGAGAATCAGTCATAATTTGATGTCCATCTTTTGTTTTCCTGAAATGTTAGTGTAAGCAGGAATAAGAAAGCAAGTAAATCAAGAAAAGAATGATAGTGTTTTTCCCAGACAGTAACTGCTTATCAGTGTTTGCTTTTGACCTGGGAAGGGAGGGGAGAGCGATAAGCATTCCTCCTGCTCGGTCTACCCACTCTACAACCCAAACCCCAGAACTCTACAAACGTAAAAGGTAAGTTTTCCTTGTTATTTACTGTTGGAGTTTGTGCTTGAGTGGGAACTCCTCCCACCAAGCAGAACTCTCGCGCGTGCCATTGCCCCGCATGGGTTTGGCGGGCAGTCTGACTAGAGAGATGACGCGCCCTTGCCTCTACCTATTAGAATAAATCTCAAGCTGGCCTCGCTGTTTCCTTCTCCCTCCTGGTTATCAACCCAGCATGGAATAGAGAATTCTATGTAGAGAGGGAAGAGAGAAGTGAAAAGATTACTAGGAGAGAGTAAGAAGAGAGTGGTTGAGGAATTTGGCAGGAAGTTGAGTGCAAAGAGGAGGGAATGTAAGAAACTGTTCTGGAAGGAGATAAAGAGAGTTTGACAGGATGATAAAGAAAGTTGTATTGGAGTTAAAGATAAAAATGGTAGATTGATAGTAGAGGTAACAAAAAGTGAGCTGATGGAGAGAACAAATTAAGGAATTGTTAAACATAAGAGAATAAAAGTACTATGAGTATTACTGGATGGGGAATGACTTGGAGAAAGAGGGATATGAGAAGGGTGGAAGAGATCAATGGAAAGGATGTAGCAGAATCAATGAAAAAAGTCAAAATGGGGAAAGCCCCAGGAACTGATGGAGCGTGTAGTGAAATGCTGAAGCACGGGGGGGAGTTAGTAGTAAAATATATATAGAAGATGTGCAGAATGGCCTTTGAGGAAGGTAGGGTCCAGGAGGATTGAAAGTCAGGTATAATATTATTGTTCCTCTGTACAAAGGAACAATTTGGCCGCACAATGGGGTGGTACTATCACTCTGTGGCACGGTTGTTTTAAGAAGAATTCTGCCACCGTATTCCCTGCGTGTCATAAAAGGCAACTAAAAAGGGCGGGGTGAGGGGACTAGGGACCCCTTCTTCACAATGAGACAGGGTAGAGAAAAGAGTGGGGGACTGAGATATCCCCATACCCTGATGATTGGCTCTGTTAATGTGTGTGGATGTAGAACGCTTGAGGCTAAAAGCGAAGAGATTGGGAGAATGATTCTGAGAAGAAATTTGGATGTGTTGGTTTTGAGTGAAATAAAGATGAAAGGGAAAGGTGAGTCTAAGTTTGGAAGTGTGAATGGAAGGATGCCAGGTGTTGATAGAGGATGGGCGAGAGAAGGTGTGGCTTTGTTAGTGGGCCCAGAAGTCCAGCAGTGTGTGACTGAATGGAAGGATGTGTCATTGAGGCTGATTTGGGTGAAATTTGGACGTGAGTAGTGGGTATTTGTGAGTGCATATGGGCCTGGTAGTGAAAGGGATGGAGAAGAGAGGGAGTCTTACTGGAATGATGTTGATGAGTGTCCACAGAGTTTTCGAGCTAATGTGAATGTGGTAATGATGGGAGATCTGCATACTAGAGTGGGTAATGTAGCAGTTGAAGGTATAGTTGGTATGCATGGTGTGCCTAGAATAAATGAAAATGGGGAACGAATGACAGGGATGTGTGCTGAGCGAGGTTGCTGATAGAGCATTGATGGACTAAGTGGTTGTGTCCAGGAATGTAAGAGATAGATTGTTGGATATGAGAGTTCTTAGAGGGGAGGGTGGAGGCATGTCTGACCACTACCTGCTAGAGGGAAAGCTGAGCGTAGGTATGAGGTGGGTGATAGCTAGGAGAGTTAGGTGTGGCAGGGAGGTTTTTATTGCAAATGACTTGGACACAAGAAAGAAAATTATAGAGTATCAGGAGAAGTTGAAGTATGAGTGGAACACAGACAAAGATCAGGAAAGTGGCAGTGTGAAGGAGGAATGGCAATTATTTAACCCGCTGCGTCCTGTTAACACATGGGTAAGTTACACCGTTTTGTCATGCTCAGTCCCGTCAACATACCCATACTTTTGCAATTACGAGTCCGTCATTTGCGAATTTTTTAACATTCGCTCGTGATTTTCGGTACATACTGTATATGCGTTACACCTACCTCTACCTGCTGTCAGGCAGGGACACTCTCCAACCCCACGTGAACCTTGCACACCACTGTCTCAGTCACTCACCTGTTAGCAGTGATCCAATACAGACATGGCATGCTGAGGTCTCATACAACGAAATTCAAGCCGCCCTTGACGCCTTCACAGGTGACAGTGATTCCCCAATCGATGACAATGTGGAGGACAAGCACTACGTGGTGCCTGACGATGAAATGAGCGGCAGCGATGAGGAGGTACCATTGCCAAGGAAGTGGCAGTATGTTACGTACCATAAGGCAAGGGAAGGTCAGCCTGGACCACCACGTGCACGCACCTCTCTTCATCCCCTAGATGAAGGGTCTGAAGACGACAGGATTTTGCCGCGGGGAGCTGAAGGGGTGGCGAGGAGGAAAATAAAGTATGGGGCTTGTGCTTTGTCTGGGGAAGGTGCAAGTGGTGGGGAGGGCATGAGCAGTGAAAGGGAAAGTGGTTGTGGCAGGGAGGCAGCCAGGGCCGGTCTTTCCTATACGCTCACTACGCTCAGTGTGTAGGGCCTCCGATCACTGGTGGGGCCTCCCGTCCCCAGGATATGTATTATAATAATAAATAATTATAAAAAAAAAATAAAAGTAGGTCGAGAATGGTGCTTATATTGATTAATTGGTTCCACGTGCATGAACGTTGTATATACAATAATACCTGAATAACTGCAGGCAAAAATTACATTAGTCTTTTAGAGTAACAAAAAATAGTGGTAATTAGAAATTTGTTTATTGAGATTTAACATTAAATTCTGGTGACAATACTGAGTGCTGCACTGCAGATCAGCATAGCGCCTGTCACGCTGACTGTTGCTGTCAGTCAGGAAACTGACATCGAAGCGTAAACATCTCTCAGGTTTGATAAACGAACAAAGAAAAGGCTACATGAGGAAGCTCATGCTAACCGTAAAGGTTAGTATTATATTATTTAATATTGCCACTCATCATGCGATTGTAGGCTACTGTTTTTCTAATATCGAAAGTGGCTAAACTGACCAAACTTTACTGTTAACGTTCCTGACCGATGTTTTATGGCCGTACTATAAAAACTAAGAGCCAGTATTGACGAAAGTATCTGACGTTCCCGTTTTTCGTGCCATAAATAAATTTGCTGTTCACGCTAAGCGTTCGCCACCTGGTTATGGCGTAAAATAGTACTGGAATGTGATAGGAGGATAAACGCCACAAGAGACCTCCCCCCCCCTCCTTTAGTATAACAAATTTAAATATTCACAAATATGATAAAGGTTTTTCCATTTATAAACACTGAATAATTCAGGAAGAAAATTTTCCTTAGCAAGCTAAAATATATTAGAAATACAAGGCTGTTCATAAAATTTTACAAGACTAAACGTTTCCATAACGAATACGAGTAAACAGAAACTTCCATGGTGGCGTCGTCGCGCGTAATATTGGAGTTAGGACATTAAATTATGCATACTACATTGTAATTATAGTTTCACACAAGGTATCATTATTGATTTTTATTCAAAGAATACAAGATTATGCAGTGCTAGTTTTTTACTTTACATTGCTCAGGATAGGGGTATAACTTTGGTGAATATAAGGGTAGAGGGAGATGTGTAAATAAGAGTTGGGGGGGGGCCTCCAAAGGGGATCCAGCGTAGGGCCTCAGAAAAGCTAGGACCGGCACTGGAGGCAGCTCCCAGACGAGCATGTAGTGCACCTGGGGAGCGAGCAGGAGAGGAGCAGCCGCACCCTAGAAACTCCTTCTCCCTGCAAGATTCCTACGCTTCCTCCCCACAGCAGTGTGATGTGGGGAAAGGAAGGAAAGGGAAGGGAAAGGGAAGGGAAAAGGAAAAGGGAGAGGGAAGAGGAGCGTGAATCGGGAAGGGCACCGCTCTCCTACCTCCCCAACCACCCCCACCACCCTCTCCTCCACACCCCAATGAAGGCAGTGATGGGATGAGGGTGGGAACGTTGGTGTGTCATGGGACAGGGAAGATGGGATTTCTTCCACCTGTTCCACCTCCCTTCTTGTTACCCTGTTAGGTTAAATCTAAAGATCTTGGAAGGTAAAAAACGGAGGTTTAATAGCAAACTGTACAGATGTACTCCATTTCATGTCCAGCCCCCAACTGCTCTACTGAGAGAGGGCGAGCATGGGAAGCCGCCTGCTTGCTTGCAGTTTTATGAAATTTGCTGCTATAAGCTGTACTGGTCACATACACGTTTTAACCCCTCTGTGGCCGCCAGAGTCGAATGACTTTTAGCCGATATATGGCCACAGGTGTCGTTTGAGTGTGAACTATAAAAAGCTGCAAAAATTTTGGGGAAGTGAACGAACGTTCTGAACGTCTTCAGACTGACCTACACTACACTCCCATACACCCCATCAAACAGTTCAGAGCCTGCTGCCGTGATGAGTGGATTTTCGATTTTTTCGCTCCTGGCCATGCCTAAACAAGCACAACTACACGCATTATTTCGACCCAGGCAGAAAATATCATTTTTGTCCTCTCTTGCAAAACACACACGACCACCTGTTTATGATTATGAATTAATACAGGCACAAACAAAAAGGACGTGATAATAAGTGAAGAATACATTTTTGTCTTGGTATCTTTACCTATTTACTCAGGTTTGTTGTAATGGTTTGGATCATTCGATGCAGTGCGACTTGTAGAAAACAATGAAAACATTCGGGAAGTGACCGAACATTGGGACATGAGACTGACCTTCACTTCACCCTCTCACATATCATCTGTAAGTTCACCAACTGCTGCCTTGACGAGTGGATGTACGATTTTTTTGCTCGTGGCCATGCCTAGAAACGCATATTTACACCCATTACCTCGACCCAGACAGAAAAGATAATCTTTTTCCTCCCTTGCAAAACACACACAACCACCCTAATTACGAGGCAGCAACATATATTGCCAAAAAAAAACAAGGTAAAATGATAGGGAAAGGTGACCTTGATATTATGGAAAAAATACGTTTTCCCTCATCTGTAAACGTATTTACTTCTGCTTTGTCTCTGAATTCATAATAATTAGACTTATTCGTAGTTTTGAAACTTCATTACGATTCTATTTTCAGCCATGCACGTGGTGTGGGAGCTGGAAGTAGCGACTCAACTTCCGTATTGCTAATCGGATCTGACCCTCCACTTTCGTCTCCCATGGGAGAGCCTAGCCTAGGAGGATGTGCAAGTTTCTCATTTAGGACTCAAAATTCAACCCTTTCACTCCCTTTTCCAAGCATGGGCACAACGATAACTTAAAAAATAACTCGAAACTACCATAAACATATTTTATATCAAAAAGGTGAAAAAATATTTACAATATTTTTTTTCCAGCCACTCCTAACATATGTACAGAAATCATTCGATAACATCATAATTCATATCTGTGCAACATTTCAGCACCATTCTCATTGTTTGGGGGGGTAAAAACAACAACACCTGCGAAGTTGCACTGTGACAGCACCTCTGGGCGGTGGATATCAGTTTCCGATATTTCTACAACTTTCGTGCTCCATTGCAAGCCACAGTATGGGTCTAGGAATCTAGGATTTGCACTGTTAGGTGCGTCTGAACTGTCTCGTCAATATGGTAAGGAAAAAAAATCCATTTTCGAAACTTCAGAAAATGTCCCCCATGTCAGTCTAGAATGTACAGAAAATTCCGGACCCACGGCCACGGAAGGGTTAATGTATGAATGTATAGGTATACATACATGGTTACAAGGTATGGTTACATGGTATGGTTACACTAATATAGTATGGGTACAATACTCCCTCGGTTAATGAAAATGGTGTCTCCCGACAAAATGAGGCATTGTAATATAGTGGATTAAAGTATACAATGTATATAATTAGTGGGGGGGGGTTTACTAGGTACATAAGTACTTGGTGTGGCAATGAAGATAAGGTAGAGCTGTTCTATAGAAGTTGTAGGAAGGATAAGGGGTACAGTATATACAATACATGACCATGTGAATAAAGTAAGAAAGGTAGTTATATGGAAAATGAATTTTATATATATATATATATATATATATATATATATATATATATATATATATATATATAAGACAGTATTTCCATCAAACAAACAGTTCTTTAGTTGTTTTTACACAAAAGCTGAAGTCCATTGCACATAGACATAACAATAAAAGAATACGTGGAGTAGTGATATTTCTATTGTGGAGCACACTATTATCGCCAGGATGAAGTCTATTATATGTAGGGATGTTGTCCGTTTCTTTTTTCTATATATTTCTCTTGTCTCTCTCTTAATATCTATTTGTTCGTGTCAATAATGTCACAAGCTAATATTGGTCTTCGTTATTTGTACACTGTTAGTACTGTTCTAAATATTTTGTTTGTATTTTTTTTCTACTAGTGCGATAAACGTCTATGCTCATTTTCTTTACTATTGTTCTTCTCTCACAGTAATTTTTTCAGTATACTCAGTGTACTCATTCACATGTTGCCAGCACTCATTTTTTTTTTTTTTTTTTTTTGCCAAAATCAGTTAACAGGTGTTATCTGATACATTTTTCACTGTTAGTCACCATATGTGAGGACATTAAGTACTGCCACCATCAGCTTCTTGTGGAGGCCGTACTACTCCTGTTGCGATTCTGATCTCGTGCAATCTGCGTTCCATCTTCCTGACACAACAATGCACTGCACAGATGGTATGAATGAAACCTTTGGAAGATATAGCCACAGGGGGAAACACAAATACCGGATGCACCCCTGAACGGCTTAAGGCCAAGGAAAACTGATCCATAACGAAATCACTTTCATTTAGGTATGATAACATATGCAAGTTGGTAGAGGTGATGGAGAGATTATCAAAGGGCAGTGGGGAAGCTATGCTGAGGGGTTGAAAGATGTCATAAGTGTGACTGCGCACAGCCTGGTGGTAACGAGTGGTATAGGTGATGACAGACTCAGATTTGACTGTACAGTATTCAGGTGCCTTAGCGTGCGTCCGCACGTGTGCTCAAACATGCGTTGACAATACAGCTGGCAACATGTTTTGATACATGTATGCAGCAGTCTTTGGAGAGATGTATGCAAACATGTTTCAGTGCAGCTTCAAACCTGCTGGCAGCAGAGGTTATGGGATAAGGGTGTCCGTACGAGGCAACTGAGAGTTCCTCATGATGTTGCCAACATGACCTGGACGTTGCTGTTCCCAGCATGTTTGCAGCGTGTTCGTTAATGTGTTGCTTACATGTTGCCAGCACTTGTTCAAGCACACATGTGGTTGCGCCCTTATAAAGACCACTACCAGACACTGAACAAGCAGAAGAGCTGGGGCACATGATGCTAACAGAGATGGAGACAGTGATGAAGTACTGGACGTGGTTCATGTGAGCATGATGCACTGGAACTTCTGGGGCTGGAACTATGGAACAGGCAAAGTGTACAGAATGGTTGCAAACTAAGGCAGACTGACAGTGTGCAGTGCTACTAGGAAAAATAACCAGAAAGTGAGCAGCACAAAAACAAGACGTTGCGGTAAGGAAGGAGCATCTGGCAAGATCTCTGGAGGAGATGAAAGCAATGGAAAGATGATCGTGAGATATAAGGAAATATTCCGAGAGAATAGACGCTTGCAATAAGGAGTTATTGGACCAGAAGGGAAAAGGAATAATCTGGAAGAGGTTGAATGTGATGGTAGAACGAAGAGGAATGGGAACCACGACTCCGTTAGCTAGAAAGGTGGCCTCTAGAACAAGATTGTAGAACTCTAAAGAGGGGAATGAGAAGACCGGAGACAAGTCAAATGTAGAGCGAGCCCATTCCATTACAGAGTGAAGAGCAGAGATAGGCACTAAGTCTGCAGAGACACGACCATTGACAGCATCGACTAAAATACGAATTAGGGAAGAGACCTGCGAAAGAAGAGAGCTATGGAAAGCTGAAGGTTATCTATGTTGAGTTTAACACAAAAGAGCTCAGAAACAATGTAAATTTTAGAGATTTGCTTCTTCAGATTTCCTGTTAAGTTGTTAAGAGTTAAGTTACTTCTTTTAGGTGGGCTGTAATTTTCTGCAACATAGTGTGTTGGACCCTTATTACTCGACTTTGAGACTCAAGGGAATTGAACAAGTGAGCTAGGTTTGATTTGAAACCAGAGAGGTCATGATGTGTTGCAACTCCAAATAATCCAGAATTTCACCTCCAAAGTCAATGAGACCTCGTTTCACACGTGTACGACGTACAGGTGTCTGACTGAGTGTTTCGTTGAGTTGGGAGAACCTGTCCTTGATGTACTCCATCTGCTACCAGTTTGTTCTACCAGTTCCACCTCCCTTCTTGTTACCCTGTTAGGTTAAATCCAAAGATCTTGGAAGATAAACAATGGAGGATTATTAGCGGAGAACTGTATATATGTACTCCGTTTCACGTCCAGCCCCCAACTGCTCTACTGAGAGAGGGCGAGCATGGGAAGCCAGCTACTTGCTTGCAGTTTTATGAATGGATGGTTATACATACACGGTTACAAGGTATGTTATATAGTATGGTTATAATAATATAGTATGGGTACAGAGTGACTTCACGCCTATCATTCACCAATTCACGGAATAGTGGTGGTATGGCTGTACGGCTCCTGGACTTCATGCAGGCTCCACCAGGGAGGATTTCTTCCACCTATACTTTGGTGAGGAGTTTGTGGAGCATATTGTGGAGCAAACAAACACATTCGCTAGCAGCCAGCACTGTGAAAGCGAGCATGAAGGAACAACAAGCAGGCACTCCCAACAATATGACTACCCAGTTACCACAGATGAGATGTTCATCTTTTTTGCCCTGGTTCTCTTGATGGGTGTTGTACGGAAGAGACAAATTCCGAGATACTGGTCTACGGACCCAATGACCGGTACACCTTTCTTTGGGAGGTAATGGGTCATAATAGATTCCAACAAATTCTTAACTGCCTCCACGTTTACGATGCCGACGACCCTGCTAATGTTAATAACACTGATAGAATGAGCAGAATAAGGATGGTATTTGATCACCTGTGCAAAAAGTTCTGCTCATCCTTCTATCCTTACAGAGCCCTTGTCATAGACGAGCGTCTCTTGTTGTCAAGAGGCAGCATTATTTTTTGGCAGTACTTACCCAGCAAGAGACACTGTTTAGGGTTCAAGATCTTTGTTATGTGTGACTGTAAAACTGGTTATGTGTAAGACATAGTCTTGTACACAGGTGCACAGACAGACATAACAGAAGATCGAAGTACTGGACTCTCTGGGGCTGTGGTGAAGACAATGATAGAGGAGTACCTTCATCGTGGTCACATATTGTACCTAGACAACTGGTACACTAGCCCCCTTCTTGCTCGGTACCTCCACCTTCACGACACCTGAGTCTGTGGCAGTCGAATAAACCGTGGGCATATGGTCAAGGTCGGGAGGAAACTTGACAAAAATTATTATTATTATTATTATTTTTTTTAGGCGAACAACATCCTCACCACCGTATGGAACCACAACAGGGAAGTTTTCCTTCCTTTCGACGGTACACTGCCCCATGATGCACTGCACCAATTCCATGGATTATAGCAGCGAGAGGAGGCTCCACGTTTGGAAACCAGAGTTGATGCTGGACAACAGTGTCAACATGAGGCAAATAGACTAGTTTGACTCAATGATTTCCAGTGTGGAATGTGCCAGGACCACCATGAAGTGGTACAAAAAGCTATTTTTGCACTTGCTCGACATCACGATCCTCAATGCTCACCACCTTCATGCCTTGACAACTGGAACCTCAGAGACCTTCGAGGGGTTTGTGAGGGAGTTATCTAGGGAAATCATCGCGAAGTACGCAGAGGACAGGCCCCACCACCGCACCCGCCTGGCCACTACTGGCCAGACTCCCCTAGACCTCTTAGGGCACCACATCCCCATCACCATCTCTCCTCAACTGAACCGTCCTAGACCTCAGCGCTGCTGTCATGTATGCAACCAATTAAAAGTGAGACCAACCACTCAGAGAATAGACACAAGGTATGAGTCTGTGGAATGCAACATTGGATTGTGTGTTAAGCCATGTTTCAAAGAATACCACACCTTGGTACATTACTGATACTGTATGTGCTTGTGATAATATGATGCTCACTATAATAGTAAGGCCCGTAAATATGTGATAATGTGACTCTCACTATAATAGTAAGGCCCGTTAATATGTGATACCAGCTATATAAGGTCGAAACTGGTATAACGTTAGTGAAAATATATAATGTAAGTTGAAAAATAGAGTGTAAGTTGAGACAACAGTCAAAGTGAGTCATACGCGCAAGAATTTGGTGATATTAACCCGCCCCGTCCCGGCAACTTTTCGACCACTGGTACCCCCCAATCCCGGGCAATTTTCGACCTTTTTTTTTTTTGCTTAAACTTTCGCTTTTGGTCAGAAACAATGGCCGGTGGCAAAGAAAGTGGTCCCTGGGGTCCCTAATTAGCTTAACCAGGTATGCGATGGTCCCACCTGGCCCCGTGTTCTCCCTATGCGGTGTGAGCATCAAACGTTTTCTATGGTATTATAAGTTTGGGAAACCAATGAAAGTAAGTAGAAATGAATTTATTACAAACATAAAAACATGTGATAAAAGAGTATATTGGATTTTATACAAAAATAGAGCAGAAATAAGCATTGTACCATCGTGAGAAAGCTTGAGCAAAATCGGCCAACTTGGTTCCCATGAATCGCTAACATTCTAAAATCATGATACATATAATTTTTTTTACTTACATAATACTTCTACAATAACATTATACCATTTTACATTATATTGAACTGTTTTTACGTATTCACAGGCCTTTTGATAACATTTAGCGTAATGCTAGCGCTAATTTACGTAGTGAGTGAACTCGCCTGTGACTGATGTTTCAACTCGTATTGTGCTTTTTCTACTAACATAATACCTTTCTAATATTATTATACACTTTTCAACTTTATAGAACTGTTTTGAGATTATTTCAGGCCTTACGTAAATATATAGCGTAATATTAGCGCATAGTAACACACACGGTGAAGTCGCTATGACAACTAATTCAACTTACAACCTATTTTTTTACTTATATAATTATTCTACACTAACATTGCACATGTAAACACTTGATATAATTGATATTACATCATTTCTGAACGTAAGATGGAACTTAGCGTCATATTTGCGCTTACTTACACAGGGAGTGTTATCGCGATATCATTTGTTTCATCTTACACAAGTAATCAACTTATAAAATACCTTACTACTAACATTACAACATCATCCACTGTATATAATTCCTATCACATACTTACTGACCAGAATGTGGGTGTACTCGTGACATCAATTATGACAACTTACAGTAATGTTCAACTTATACGTTTTATTCATGCTAACATTACACCCGTTTCCACTTTATTTCCTTTACTATCACATATTTACTGACCAGATTTACACAGTGGGTGTAGTTTTGATAACAATTCTTTCCACTTACACTAATTCTCATCTTATACATTACTTTTCTGAAAAAATAACACCCGTTTCAACTTTATATTTGACTTAGCACCTACTGACTGGCCTTACCATTATCATGAGCGTCATTTCGCCTTCCCACACAGTTTCAGAAGTGTACGAGATTATGGTATTCCTTGAAACAAGACTGAAGGCACAACGCAACATTGCACTCGACACACTCGTATCTTGTGTCTTTTCTCTGCGTTGATGGTCTGACTGTCGAGTGCTTACATACATGGCAGTGACGCTGGGGTTTACGACGGTTTGGTTCGGAAGGGATTGCGCTGGGGTAGTGGCGGGCTGCAAGACGTAGGGGAGTCTGAGCAGCACGGGGGGCGCGGGGGCGGTGTGGGGGTCTTTCCTGGGCATGCTTGGCGATTATTTCACGTGCCAGCTCCCTCACAAACCCCTCAAAGGTCTCGGATACTCCGGTGGTCATTGCGTGCAGGTAGTGGGCGTTCAGGACCGTGATGTCGAGCAAGTGGAAAAAGAGTTTCTTGTACCACTTCATCGTTGTCCTGGCACAGTCAACACTTGAAATCATCGAGTCTGACTGATCAACTTGCCTCATGTTCAGATTATAGGCAAGTACAGACTCTGGTTTCCATACGTTTCGCCTCCTCTCACTACGGTGATCCACGGAGTCTGTACGGTGCATCAAGGGGCTGTGAACAGTTGATAGGAGGCAAACTTCCCTGTTGTGGTTCCACAGGGTTGCAAGGATGTTATTGGCCTGGAAGAAAACCACCTCATTCTTGTCAAGTTTCCTCCCTATCTTGACTGTATGGCGACGGTTTCTCTTGACTGTACCACAGACTCCGGTGTCGTGTTGGTGGAGGAACCTAGCGAGAAGAGGGCTAGTGTACCAGTTGTCCAGGTACAAAACATGACCACGATGAAGGTACTCTTCTATCATTGTCTTCACCACGGCCCCAGAGAGTCCTATACTCCGATCTTCTATTATATCTGTCTGTGCGCCCGTGTACAAGACTATGTATTGCACATAACCAGTCTTACAGTCACACATAACAAAGATCTTGAACCCGAAACGGTGTCTCTTGCTGGGTATATACTGCCTAAAGGAAATATTGCCTCTCCACAACACAAGACTCTCGTCTATGACGAGGTCTCTGTAGGGATAAAATGAGGAGCGGAACATTTCCCGTAAATGATCAAATACCAGCCTAATTCTCCTCATTTTATCGGTGTTATTTGCATTGGCTGGATCATCTGCATCAAAAAAGCGGAGGCGGCCGAGAATAAACTGAAATCTATTACGACCCATCACCTTTCCAAAGAAAGGTGTTAGGATGATTGGGTCCGTTGTCCAATAGGCAGGAATTTGATTTTTCTTCACCACACCCATCAAGATTACCAGGGCCAAAAATAGGAACATCTCTGATATAGTCACGGGAAAGTCATACTGTTCTGCATGCTTGCTTGTGGTTCCTAGGCGTTCACTTTCAAGGCGCTGGGATTGTGAAAATATATTCGTCTCTTCTACTATGCGCCCAACAAACGCCTCATCAAAAAACAAATTGAAAAAATCTAAACGTGACGACCCAGCATTTACACCTGGAGCCGTGCAGCCTGACCGCCACTCCTCAGTGAACTGGTGAATGATGGGAGTAAAATTACTCCCATCCTCCCAGTTCCACGTGACACCACCGTCTCCAGCCACGTCACCATCGTCCCCTTCGTCAGGGTGGGGAGGTGAGGGTGGTGGGGGAGGTTGGGGAGGTGGAGAGCGGCGCCTCTCATCACTCGCACTTCTCTTCCCTCTCCCTTTTCCTTTACCCTTTCCCTTCCCTTTCTTTCCTTTCCCCACATCCTGGGGCTGTGGGGAGGAAGTTTGGGCATATTCTGGGGCGAAAGAAGTGCTGGGGAGTGACTCAACCTCCTCTCCCCTAGGCCTACGAGCACCACGTGCTCGTGCTGCCTCCCTCCCACCACTTGCCCCTTCCCCCCGCACTACCCCCAAACCACTCTCACTTTCACCCCGCGCTGCCGCCACAACACTTTCCCTTTCTCCCAGCAATCCCACCACACCACTTGCTACTTCCCCAGACAAAGTACTTGAACCATACCTTAGGTGTCGTCTCGCCACACCTTCTGATCCACGTGGTGATATTTTTTCCTTTCCCAACCACTCGGCGATATCACGTCCTAGCTCTCCGTCATCCTCATCGTCCTCATCCTCGTCCTGATCAGAATCGTGATGGAGAGATAGCTGTGCACGTGGTTGGGGAGCAGCCTGGCCTTCCCTTGCCTTACGGTATGTCACATACCGTGTTTTTCGGGGCGAAGGGACCTCCTCATCACTGCTACTTATTTCTTCTTTCCGCGCCATGTCTGACCTGGGTCACTGCTGGCAGGTGAGTGACCGAGACAAGGGCGAGCGCGGGTCACGCGGGGTCTAGGACTCTGCCCGCCTGGCAGCAGGTAGGGGAGGCTTGGGTACCCGAGCGAAACGAAAATCTCCCGCGAATTTTGAAAATTGTGGAAATTATGAACCTTGCAATTGCAGGACGTTGAAGTACGTCCTCGGGACTGGCTGTGACAAAACGTGAGGACGTGGAAGTACGTCCTCGGGACGGCGCGGGTTAATGTGATCGGTGAATGGAACAATGCTTTTATCACCTATATTTTTGTATGAAAACCAATATATTCTTGTACTACATGCAATTTTGTACCAAATTTTTTATCTACAAATTCTGAGTGATTTCCAATACTTACCCCTACCAATGAAAACGTGACAGCAGCAGTGCGCCTCCAGAGAACACGGTACCAGGTGTTCAGAGGGTCACCTGTTTAGATCACTTCCAAGCTCAGGTGAGTACTTCTTCTGTGAACTGCCATTGTTTCTCATAAAAAGCGGAGGTTTGAGCCAAAAGAAAATTTTTCCAATATCTGTTGGGACTGTAGGGGGAAGTCAGTGGTGAAAGACCTGCCAGGACACGACGGGTTAAGAGTGTTGTGGTGGGGCATGTGGAAGAGTTGTGTCATGTGAGATGAGTGGGTGGTGGTGTAAGAAATGGAAGTGAATGGTGGTGCGAGGAAGTAAGTATGGCTGTGGCTGAGAAGAGACGTGTTTGTGAAGTGTGGCTGCAAAGGAAGGATAAGGCATCATATGAGAGGTATAAGGAAAATAGGAAATGGGCAAGAAGGACTGTGCGTGATGCAAAAATGGCAGCTGATGAAAGGTGGGGTATGCGGTTAACTGAGAATTTTCAACAGAATAAGAAAATGTTTTGGAAGGAGGTGAAAAGGGTGCAAAAGGGAGAGTCTGGGAAGGAAGAGTGAGTAAAAACAGAGAATGGATGGATGTTGAGATGGTTGAAGTAAGAAAGAGAAGGGCTGAGTATTTTGAAAGATTGTTAAATGTAGAGGAGGACAGGGAAACTGAGATTGTGGCGGATGAGAGAGTGGTTGAAGTAAGAAAGAGAAGGGCAGAGTATTTTGAAAGATTGTTAAATGTAGAGGAGGAAAGGGAAACTGAGATTGTGGCGGATGAGAGAGTGCAAGGAATAAATGTGTTGGGAGAGCTGAATGATTCGTTTAACACGATGGAGGAAGTGCAGGAGGCAGTAAAAGAGATGAAAGCAGGAAAAGCTGCAGGAATGGATGGGTGTGCTGTGGAATGCCTGATAGGTAGTGGAGCAACAATTGTTGGGTGGTTAGTTAGATTGCTGGATGTGTGTTTTGTGAGCAGTGTGATGCCAGTTGACTGGGAAAGTGCTTGTGTGTTTCCTTTGCATAAAGGTAAGGGTGATAGGGATGAATATACTAGCTTCAGGGATATAAGTCTGTTGAGTAAGGTGTATGGTAGAGTGTTAAGAGAGTTAGATAGGGTACAAAGGAAGTGACTTGTGATGAGCAGTGTGGCTTTAGGAGAGGGAGAGGATGCGTGGATGTGGAGTTTGCTGTGAGACAGGTGTGTGAAAAGTATTTAGCGAAAGGTAAGGATGTGTTTTGGGCGTTCAGGGATTTAGAGAAAATGTATGATAGAATTGACAGAGAGGCTTTGTGGACTGTTTTGAGATTGTGTAGACTTGATCACAGGTTAGTAAAAGGAGTGAAAAGTTTTTATGTAAACAGTAGAGCGAGTGTAAGAGTGGGAAATACTGTGGGTGATTGTTTCCCGTGAGAGTGGGGCTGCGGCAGGGATGTATGATGTCACCATGGATGTTTATTATTTATATGAATGGTGTTGGAAGGGAGATGAATGTGAGAATATTAAGTGGAGGTTTGAGTCCGGTGAATGCTGATGGTAGAGAGTGGAATCTTAATCAGCTGATGCTTGCAGATGATACTGCACTGGTGGCTGATTTAGAGGAGAGGATGGGACAGCTGGTAGAGGAGTTTGGAAGGGTGTATGAAAGGAGAAAGTTGAGAGTAAATGAGAATAAGAGCAAAGTGGTGAAGTGTACGAAGTTGGTAGATGGTAGGAGGATGAATATAGTTTTGAATGGTGAGTTACTTGAGGAGGTAAAGTGTTTTAAGTATTTAAGGTCACATGTTGCTGTGGATTAAAAAAAAAAATAGATGTAGAAGTGAAGTTCATAATGAATGAAGTAGGAAAGGTGCTGTGAGAAATGAAGAAAGTGTTCAGATGTCGTCTGCTTAGATGGGGTGTAAAGAGAAGGCTGCATGAGGGTGTAGAGATATCGACTTCGTTATATGAAGCTGAAACATGGAATATGGGTGTGGCAGAGAGGAATAGTTTGAATGTAATGGAGATGAGGTGCCTGAGGAGTATGTGTGGAGTGACACATAGATCGAGTGAGAAAAGTGCGAAGGAGGACTGGAGGTATGTGGGAGATGGCTGATCGAGTTGAGCAGATAATGTTGCAATGGTTTGGGCATACGAAGAGAATGGATGAAGGGAGATTGGTGAAAAAGATACTGCAACTGGATCGGATGTGAGAGGTATAATGCCAAGAGGAAGACCAGGGATAGGATGGATGGACTGTGTGAAGACAGCATTGGATGCGACAGGGATGTCTGTTGATCAAGGTAGAGTGGCTGCCTGTGATAGGAATGACTGGAAAGAAACTGTGAATGAATAAATGCTGAAACGATTCTGAGGGCAAATTCTCTCGCATTTAGTCTGATCATTTGATCATGTCTGATGTGGATAAGGGGATGGATCCTTCATGATGAGGCAGGGGTAAACCAGGTCTGCTGTCAGGCCCTGCTGCGGATGTCGCTGATTTTCACTGCGCAGTTGACCCTCGTGCTGTGTGGTGGAATGATGATCTGTCCCTTCTCTCCTTAGGGTTTAGATAAGAGTAAATGTGTGGATGAGAAAATTGAGAGTGTGTCATCCTGTCTCGGCTACCTCCATTTCTTTGTGGGAAGCAGCATAGGTATGTAGATAGACACAAAGGAGAAAGGGGAACAGAAGTGTATGGTAATCTTAGTGTCATAGGAAAAGGATATGATAGGGTTGCTTACTGACAGAGTTAGGGAAATTACAGTGGAATTAACTGGATATGAACAGCGAAGCTTTAGTAAAGAAAGAGGGTGTATAGATTAGATGTTCATCCTGAGGTCTTTAATGGAAAAGTGTCTAGAGAAGGGAAAGAAGTTACAGTATGTGCAACCTTCATGATGTGGAGAAAGCATATGACAGATCGGATAGGCATGGAATGTGGAAAATATAAAAAAAAAACATATGGAGTAAATGGGAAGCTGCTGAATGCCGCGAACAGTACGTATGTGGTCACTTGGGCTGCAGTGCATGCGGATGGTGAACTGAGTGAATTTTTCTGTCAATATTTGATTGAAATAGGGATGTGTCGTGTCTCCATGGTTGCTGAATCTGTATATGGATGTTGTGATTATAAAAGGGATACAAGGTAGGAGAATGGATGTTGGAACGACCCTAATGAGAGAAGGCAGTGTCTGGAAACTTCCTGTTTTATTGTTTGCAGATGATACTGTACAGTTAAGTGTAAATGGAGGGGAACTGTAAGGCTTGGTGAAAAGTTGGGAGAGTATGTAAGAAACGGAATCTAATGGTGAATAAAAGATTGATGAAAGTTTTGGTTTTTGAGGGAAATGAAGTCACTAAATGCACAATTAGGTTGGATGATGAGGGAATGGAAACTGCAAGGTGTGAAGCGGTGAGGTCAGTGGAAGTAGCCTAATGCCACAGGCTGATGTAAGAAGATCGTCATGTGCTGGTGAAAAGCTTTAAACTGGTAATTTATGCAATACCAAGACGATATCTTAAGAGTATGACAATAAGATAGACATGAATTTCTTAAGTCAACAGTAAATATATGAAATAGTCGCCCTTCATAGAATACTGTACAACCTTACCTCAACACACTACACGAATGGTTCACCACAAACAGGCCCAAAATAGCCCCAGCCAAATCTACAGTGACTCTTCTCACATCCCACATCTCACCATAAACAACACTCCACTACCCCCCCCCCCACACACACACACACACAATCCTTGGTGTAACATACAATACATCAATGTCATTTAAACAACACATCACAAATATTATAAATAAAATAACACCAAGACTCAATGCTTTGAGGTCACTTGCCCATACAACATTCGGACACAACAAAGAAACCGCCACCACAGTATACAAACAATACATACGTTCAGTGGTGAACTATGCAAGCCCTGCCTGGGCTTCTAACCTCACCAAAACACACTGCAACACTCTACAGACCATACAAAACAAGGCACTATAAATAATCACAGGCTGCACAGCTACTACACCCACAGACCACCTACATCAAGAAACCAAAGTCCTCAAAGTCAAAGACCACCTATACATGAGAGGCACCCAGTTTCTTGCTGCAGCTTCCACAAACCCACAATATCCACTACAGTACATGGCAGCACATCCACCCACACCAAGGAACATCAAAACAACACCCAGCACACAATACCATACACAAATACTGTCATCTCTCCCCCCTCGCCCACCTCACACCAGCTTCCAGAAGCATATCCACACTCAGATCACTCGCCGCTCCATTCAGTCACTTAAAGACAACACACAGCTGCATGCACGGCTTCCTGACATCCACCCTTCTGAATCCTATCTTCCTCGTGAGGACAGGGTCCACCTGGCCAGGCTGAGATATGGGCACCATCCGGCCCTCTTAAGCTACCAGAAGAGGTTGGATGACTCGGTCGCTGATGCCTGTCCAGGATGCAACACAGCACCACATACTATTAAGCACATTATGGAAGACTGCATTGCACACAATCACCTACGCCAACAACACAACATACGCTCTTTGATAGCTCTGTCGGAAAGCCCAGTCTCGGCCACAGCCTTCCTAAGGGACTCGGGGCTGTTCGGCCAGACTGCCTAGGGAACAACTACTACTACTACTGCTACTGTACAAACAAGTATGTATGTATATATATATATAGATATATATATATATATATATATATATATATATATATAGATATATATAAGGAAAACCTTATTTCCATGTTCTGTAGAGGTGGAGGACATGGAAATACATATATACAGAGCTCCTGGTAGAAGGGCAAGTTCTCTTTCTGATGATGAGCAGCTAAATGCCGTATTGGACTGGGAGCATGACCACACTATCCTCTTCCTGGGAGGAAATGATATTTACGAAGATGTGGAAGTTAATGAAATTGTTGAAATCATTCAAGCCGTGGTAGGAGCCACTGAAGGTTCATGTAAATCCTCGATAACCATAACCCTTCTTGAGCTTAGAAACCTACAGTATGGTTCACCAGTTTGCTATGGTACATATAAATTAGTTACCTGGGCCGTAAATAGGAAGTTGCAGAGGATAAGGTGGGGAAAGGATTTTATTCACTTTAATGGAAAGCCCTTCCAAGAATCTCTAGAAGCCGATGGTATACACTGGAATCATCATGGCAGAGAAGCGGTTCTGCAGAAATTTATAAACTACATAGAGTTAAAGAAAGAACAATTCTATGCTGTACAGGCTTCGGGTGGTCCTGTGTTATATTGAAATGATTAATCGTTCTGAGCTCAGGGAAGTATGGGTTATTTGGAAACTGTGTGTGGGGATAAAGACATAACCCTACAGGTTTAACAACCCAGGGAGACAGGTTTCATACCATAAATCCAATCCCTACACTTCTCAAAATGTGAAATAAATTGACAACTACTGACCTTGGGTAAATTTGTGGTTGTAAAATTGAAATTCCAGTAACACGAAAATCAGTCAATATATGTATTTCCTTGTTACAGAGATCATCCTGTCATAAGGCAGGATGCATAACGAGAGCCATAAATGATTGTAGGCAATCATTAGATGAAACACCTCACTCCACGGAGAAATTAAGTCGCCTTTTGAATATAACTAAAAGACAGATGGACTAAGTATGAAAAAAAATACCTAAATTTAGAAGCAGCAACAGTGAAAGGTGATGATCAAGATCATCTGGAGTCGGAGACTACAAAATTTGAAGGTAAATTAGAGGAATATATAACATTAGTGGAGTTATTAGTCACAATTGGCTGAAACTATCCCAGAAATACAACTTGTGGAACAGCGGAGTAAAGTTGTACTTACCACAAATTATGCTTCTGGAGTATGATGGGGAGCAAAATTGGAAATCTTTCTGAGATCAGTTTAAAGTTCATGATAGAACAGATCTCCCCAACATGAGTAAACTCACATATGTTAGGATAGGTAAAGGGGACGCCTTACAAGTTGATAAAGGAATTACCTGTGGTAGAAAACAATTATGAGGTGACAATGACTATCCTTAGACAATTATGAAGACAAGAAGCAGGTCAGCACCCAGTTACTGAAGGCTCTAATTGAATCACCCATACCTAAACATGATTTTGATCCTTGCAAAATTTTCGGACTGTGATGACTTGTAATTTAAAGGCTTTAGGTACTTATGAAGATATTAAAGCAGCAGACTGGGTGCTTTCTAGAACTGTGTCCTTAAAGTTCCTACCTAGAACCAAGATACTTTGTTATCAAAAGGACGATTTCTCCTGTGAGGAGATTGAGGAAGGCTTAATGTAACCGTGTAAACATTTGCAAGGAACAGTAAACCCTGCTGAAATTAAACAGAAGGCTGAAATAAGGAAAAGAACCACTAACCAACTTGCTGGGAAATCTAAGTGAGGGACGGCTAAGTCTGTACCTAAGGAAGAGACAAGTACTTTCCTTAGCTCTTTAAAATCCGAGGATAAACCACTAGAGACAAGGAATTGACAAGCTGATGAAAATGAGGTAAAAATTTCCATGGTAATGGACAGGAAGGTTTGTGCATTTTGTGGTGAACAACATTCCAGTGCATCTTGTCAACATTATCCTGATTATGCTTCTAGAATATGGAAGCTTCAGGAATTGGGGTCTTGTACAGTTTGCATGAATTTTGAACACACTTCCACGGACTGCAAGATTGAACTAAATCTTTGTTTCAAATGTATAAAAAGACCATCATCATAGTACTTTATGGCCAAGGATAAAATATGACGTTCCTAAAACTGCAGGTGTCAATACGACAGTTGCTAAAGCGAATAGTTCAGTAGCAATGCCAGCTGCAGTTCCAACTGCAGATGTGAAGGTAATGATAGAAAATAGAAACACATTAGCATGTACTCGTTTTGATACAGGTGCACAGAAAACCTTCATTTCTGCAGACATTGTGAAGAAATTAAGTAACCTATTATTGGCAAGGTTAATCTATCCATTTCTGGCTTTTAACTATTAAGGATGCTCAGTCCTTTGATTTAGTTAGACCTGTAATACAACTTGGCAGATATAAATGCCGTAAAACAGCAGCTGTACTGGATAATATGGAGACACATATATATATATATATAAAAGGACTGAAGGAAACCTCTGATCATCTACAGAGCTCAGGGATTAGGTTGGCTAAATAGAATGTGAAATCAGATACTGTGGGTCCAATAAAAACAATAATTGGTTCAGATTACTGTGGAAGATTCCCATATAGGACTTTCAAGAAGAATAAAGTACAGTTGTTCAAGAGTCCAGGAGGTAGTATTATTATGGGTCAGTTGCCTTTTTCTAAAGCATGCTAAATGAGAGGCCAACATGGTAGACTCAATCTTTGTTACCCCACCACACAGCCATTGATGGTAGCTAGAATACGTGCAGAATTAGAACATACTCAGATAAATCACTTGCTGGATGGAAAAAAATGAACCTGTACACAAATTGTGGTACCTAGACAGTGTGGAATACTCTCTAAAGAGCCAACCCCTGAAGGTAGAATAACTTTGGATTAGTATATCCAGTCTGTGGAATTTAGAGATGGACAGTATTGGGTAGGATTACCATGGAAACTAAACCATTCGTAGTTACCAACAAATTACCAAGCAGCTAAAGTTTAGTTAAATTCTCTTCTAAGAAAGTTGAGAGACAAACCAGAACATCAAACCATATATGATAATAATATAAAAGATCAGTTGAAGAATAAATTTATAGAAAAGGTAGAATTCCCTGTGTTAACCACAAGGAAAGACAATATTTACCACATCATGCTTAAGCTAGGTTCAGTAACTACTCCCATAAAGATAGTTTTCAATTGTAGTAGTAAAGCGTGCAAAGGATCAGCTAGCATGAACGATTACCTATAGTCTGGACCTAAATTAACAGAGTAGTTAGGAAATGTATTACGTAGTTTTAGAGAGAAACCTTATGCTTATGCAGCAGACATTAATAAGGCTTTTCTCAGGATATGATTGAGGATAGGAAATTTACACAATTCCAATGGTCTCAAGACCCTCAAAATGAGGATAATCCATTAAAAACTTGCTGTTTCCGATCGGTGCTCTTTGGCTCTTATGCTAGTCCTTTCCTACTTTGCAACACTTTAGAGCATCCTTTTGGAAATGCCAGTTGCCCAGAAATAGGGCAGTCTTTTTATATGGATAATTTGGAAGCATTGAAGGCTTATGAAGTAGCCAATTCCGAATGTGTGAAGGCAAATTTGCCGCTACAGAGCTGGATTTTTTTTTTTTTTTTAAATAACAGAACGGAGGAAGGAAAAACAAATGGGGAAAAAAAAAATCCGTACACCAGATTACTGGTGTCCTCTATTCATAAAATATCTGTAACAGTTAGACTTGAACAGTTGTGGGTTGAAATTGGGAGGAAAACAACTCTGGGGATGCGAGTTCCAGAGAGATGCAGTTCGGGGAATGAAAGAATTCTGATAGGCAGAAGTTCTGCAATATGGTTGAGTGACATTCCAGTCATGAGCGCTACCAGATGCCCGTGTAGCACGAGGGAAGGCATGGAGAGGTGACACCATGGACGTAACTTCGTCTGAGCATTTGCCAAAAAAATATCTGTAAAATAATGCAAGGGAGGCAACATTCTTTCTTACTTGCAGGGGAGGTAGTTTATATGTAATGGCAGGGTTGTTAATGATTCTAACAGATTTATTCTGAATTTTGTCTAGTTGTCTTAATGCGACCTCTCCACAACCATTCCACAAGGGTGAGCAATATTCAAGCTGAGAGCGCACATGACTCATAAATTATAGCTAACTGCTCGTCGGCGAAGAAGTTACGGACTCTGTACAATAATCCAAGTTTCTTTGAGGCGGTTTTAGCAAGTGATCTGACATGAGAGGTCCAGCTGAGGGCACTGTTAAGTGAGACACCAAGAATTTCAATACTTTTGGAGATGGGAATATTAGTAGCACTGAAGGTAATGTACGAATCTGGCAATATCTGTCTATTAGTAAACTGTATATATTTAGTTTTACTAGCATTAAAAGAGACAAGGTTGTTTTGTCCCCATTCACTGATTGTAGGTAGATCTTGATTTATGGAGATGGCTGTATTGAGTTGAGAGGTAGAGATATTAGACTTTGTAAATGGATGTCATAGTGTGAATGAACTATGTAGTGTTGAGTCATCTGCATATGAGTGAACGGGATTGTGAGTGACAGATAAGAGATCATTAATATGAACCAGAAATAGGGTTGGCGTCAGAACTGATCCCTGCGCCACGCCGGCGTTAATTGAGTGGAAATTTGAATATACATCATCTACTTTTACTCTTATTTTCCTGTCACTAAGATAAGAAGAAATCAAAGGAACAAATGACGTTAGTCCATAGCAAGGGAGTTTGAACAGCAGGGAACGGTGCCATACTCTGTCGAAAGCTTTAGAGATATCAAGAGCTACTGTATGAGTTTCTCCAAAAAGATCAATTGATTGATGGATGGTATGAGTTAAGAAATTGAGTATGTCAATGGTGGATCTTTCGTGGCGAAAACCGTATTGTCTATCACTAATTAAGTTGTTGGATTCAAGATGTTTAACAATATGCTTATTAATTAAACTTTCAAATACCTTACCAAGAGAAGATGTGACAGCTATTGGTCTGTAATTGGAGGGGTCAGACGAACTTCCTTTCTTCGGAACTGGGTGGATATTGGCTTCTTTCCATGAATTTGGGAATAAAGAAGTATGTATGCATAGTCTGAATAATTTGGCTAGGACAGAGGCAAGTTCAGGGGAACACTTTTTCAAAACAATTGGCGGAATTCCATCTGGGCCTGGAGCTTTGTTGGTAGGTAAATTGTCTAGGATGGATTTTACGAATCTTGTCTGTATTTTAAGTGGGGCAATTTCGGGAGAATCAAGTTCCAGTACTGAGACATTCTGGCTGGTATCATCTATGGGAGAGTTTCTTGCAAAGGTACTAGCAAAGATATCTGCTTTCCCACGTGGGTCATTTGTAATATTGCCATCTGAAGATTTTAGTGGGAGAATGGAAGATGACTTGTTAAAGTTATTATTGAAAGAATTAAGAGTTGACCAGAATATTCTATTGTCATCAGGGTTGTTAAGTAGTTTTGATGCTTGCTTTTGAAGAAAGTTTGATTTAGATAGATTTAATACAGCTTTTGCATGATTTCTAGCAATTTTAAATTGGGAGAGTGATTCAGATGTTTTTGATTTTAAGTAAGAGTTATATGCTAATGACTTTTGGGCTGTTGCTCTGGCACAATTGCCATCCAACCATTTTGGAGAGTTTGATCTTTTAGTGAATTGTTGACTTGGTATGAATAAATCCATACCAGTTAGTATTAAGTCGCAAATATGGGACTGGGTAGAATTGGGATCACTAGAGAAGAAAGACTGCCATGGAACATCAGCAAGATAATTTCTAAATCCACCCCAGTCTGCCCTGTCAAAGTGCCATCGGGTCACCCTGACAGGTTCGGAATGGGGAGGTGTAGGAGGGTTAACTAATGAGGCTTTGATGAGATTGTGGTCAGAGGATCGAAGTAGTGACAGTACCTCTATCCTGTATTGATATGGATTATTTGTCAAGAATAAATCCAAGAGATGGGCATTATGGTCAGGATTATCAGGTAATCTGGTTGGTTGCTTTACCAACTGGGTGAGATTAAACGATTCCGCAAACAGCTCGCATTCGAGACCAGCGTCGTCAGTCCGGGCAGAATGCAATAACCATTGAACATTGTGTATGTTAAAATCACCCAAAATGGTAATTTCATTGCCAAAGGCAAGATCAAGGTTACTCAACTGAGTGGATATGGAATCAAATACACAGGGTTCCGAAGAAGCATTGGGGGAACGATAAACTACACAGATATATTTGGTAATGTTTTGACAATTTAATTTATATAATGAGTAATCAAAACTGGATGAAGTGAAGTTTAAAATAGTATCAACTGCATATTGGGATTTGATATAACAACAGGTGCCGCCCTTGTTTCGAAAGTTTGTAAGGAGATGGTAACCGGGGAAATAAAATGGAGATATATCGGTAAAGGGTGAGATTTGTGGTTCTGTGAGGAAAAGGGCCAAAGGGGATATGGACTGAAGGAAAAAATGAACTGAGTTTAAGTTTGTGGTAAGGCCGCGGATGTTGGTAAAGAATAAGGCCGCACCGTCACCTCTTCACCGATGAGCATTCCCAGAAATAGCAACAGTCGCTGCCGGCACAGTCGCTTGATGGCGACCGGGAGGACCCTGTGCCTCCAGCCCTACCCTGCCGGTGGTGGCAATCCGAGGTACCACCTCATTTGATTGTAAGATTGCAGTGGCCATTACTAAAGATGTGAATAGAAGGTGTGATATGTTATGCGCATGTAGTGTGGTGTAGGCAGTTGAAGGTAGAGGTATTATGAGAGCATGCTGGCCTACTCTCTGTGTAAATGAATGCACTGAAAATGTTCAGAAAAGCGAGATGGTCAGGATCAAGTCCTGAGGGCTGGTGAAACGGGAGCTCTAGCTCTCCCTATCACCAGCTTGCCATCAACCTCGGGAGTACTGCCCTGTTCGACTGGTGCTACAGTCTACTCCTCAGATTACAAATTCACCGCTATTGAGGAATAAAATACAAGAGGACTATCCAAATAATGACATTCCCAAAACTCAAAATGTGTTGGGTCTTAACTGAGATACAAGAGCTGATGAAATACAGTAAGTCTGAAACCAATTACGTTCTGTGATGTCACTCTCACCAAGAGGTCCTCTTTAAGTCAGGTCTCCATGTTATTTGACCCATTAGGATTGGTCAGTTCTATTGTTACAGGTATTAGGGGCAAATGTTTAGTGCAGGAGGCTTCGCGAGAATGGTTAGACTGGGACACTGAATTAGGTGAGACATATGTGGAACAATGGGAACAGATTAGAGAGGAATCTGAAACCACATCAAGCATATGTATTCCCAGGAAAAAAAAAAAAAAAAAAAGTAATGAGAAGTCACGCTTACAAATATTTTGTGATGCTTTTCAAAGGGCATATGGAGCAGTAGTTTATTGCGCAACAGGAGAGGATAGTAAGATTATTATGTCCAAAGCCAGAGCTGCACCAGTTAAAGGAAGAACCCTACCTCAAATGGAATTGGCTTCCATAGAAGTGGGAACTAAATTGGCTAGGTATATAACCACTACTCCTGATACTCAGTTTGAGGATATCTATATATGGACTGACAGTGGGATTTGTCGTTAATGGATAGGAGAGGAAGATAGTAAAATTCCTTTCGTTCGCAATAGAGTGAAGACTATTAAGGACCTGTCTTCCAAATTAGATTTATGCATTTATCCTCCAAACAAAACCCAGCTGATATGCTTTCGAGAGGTTCGACAGTATAGTGACTGCTCAAAGATAACTTGTGGTTTAAAGGTCCTAAATGGTTACTCATTAAAGTTTGACCTGAGCAGAAACAGTATAGTATTGCTGAGTTTAGTGTAATAAACTTGGATTCTGCAGAACCTGAGCCAGATGTAACTGACATTAGTAGATTGTCATTGATAAGACAACTTATTAATACTACTAAATTAGTCGTTAAATTTTTAAATAAGAACGTGGAGTCTGAGAAGTTTGATCTCATGGAATAATGGCTGAAATATAATACAAAAATATTATTACGGAGAGATATTTGACCTTTTAGGCCAAGATACTGGGAGCAAGAGTAAGCTGATAAGAGATTGATCATAGACGGAAAAGGTCTAATTAGATGCCGTGGCCGAATAATAAAGGCTGATTCGCCTCTCCAAACAACACATCCTATATTGTTACCCAAGAATGATCGTTTTGTACAGTTAATTGTTAAAGAAGCCCATGATTTGACTCTTCACGGAGGTGTGCCGCAGACTTTGTCTACCCTTAGGGATCCAATATGTTTCCCAGATTCTGGGAAACATATTGGATCCCTAAGGGTAGACAGGTCTCAAAGGTTGTATTATTTGTAGGAGGTATGATCAACGACCATATGACTATCCAGGACCACCTGCCTTACCAAGGGTTAGGGTAAATGTAAGTCGGCCCTTCAAAGTAACTGGAGTTGATTACACAGGGGTTATAACTGTTACGGGTGAGGAAACTCCCCATATGATGTATATATGTTTGTTTACTTGCACCTACACAAGGGCAATCCATCTAGAAATGGCAGAAGATTTAAGTTCAGGGACATTCCTGAAGGTATTTAGATTTGCAGCTAGAAGTTCTTGTCCGAATAAATTAATAAGCGACAACGGAACCATTTGCGTTGGAGCAGCACCTCTAGTTTTAAATATAAGGAATGATCCAAAGGTTAAGTCGGCGCTGGGAATTCGAAGTTGTACCTGGCGGTTCATAGCTCCAAGAGCACCATGGCAAAATGGATTTACCGAACGAATGATTAGTACTGTGAAGAACTGCCCTAAGATCACCAGAAAGGAGTTGAGAACAGTGATAACTGAAACTGAGGCTAGGATTAACCTATCTAGATGATATTAGCGTTTTGATTGAGGCATTGACACCGGCTCATATGTTATATGGCAGAAAGCTCCATCTGGTGCATTGTGTGGCTATCCAGGAGGAAGTAGAGGATCCTATAATAGAAAATAATGAATTAGGACAACAACTCTGGAACTGTCTCCCTCTGTCTGTATTTCCTGCTGCCTATGATCTCCAGTCTTTCAAAAGCAGTGTGTTTAGGCATCTCGAAATGAATGGATCTTGAATTTGGCTCTCTATTGTATTTTGTTTTTTTCTTGGAGGGAACTGTTATTGCGGGCTCATGGCCTTTGGTTCCTTCTTCTTCGCATTAAAAAAAATATGCGTAAAGGATATGAACGTATAAAGGGTATTGGAAACCTGGAATAGACATTGGAGCAAAGAATATCTTTTGAGCCTAAGAGAAAGATTTTATGGGGCTCAGGCTGGCAGCAACAAGTCAGTTATAAATGTGGGAGATGTGTCTTAGTAAAAATAGAACAACCAAGATCCCTGTGGCCATTAGCTAAAGTGATCTCCACGCACCCAGATTCAGAGGGCTTGCTGAGACTTGTAGAGGTTAAATGTAGGGGACTTAACACTATTAAAACTATTGATAAACTAATTCCCCTTGAGTTAATGGCTACCCAAAGACAGTGGACGGTGGAGAGCAATTGGGTCAAGATGTGCGACCTAGAAGGGCCGCAGCACAGGATTCTCGAGACCTATAGAGGGGAACTCCTGGCTAAGGGTCACATTACATGACACAGCGTATCAATTTTGCCCGGCCCCAAAACTGTGGGAAATATTTTCCCCCAGAGCAGTTGCGCTCTTTACCTTTTAAAATAGTTGTCCCTGTTAAAAGCAGAATGTTATGTCTTGTCATGCTATGTCTATGTCATGCTATGTCTATGTCATGCTATGTCTGTGTCATGCTATGTCTGTCATGCTATGTCTATGTCATGCTATGTCTATGTCATGCTATGTCTATGTCATGCTATGTCTGTTAAGTTGGTGCTGATCTTAGAGGTGGTAATAATGCCATTTGCCCTTTTTCCCATTTTATGTATATTTAAGAAAAGAATTCATCCTGTGTCGAACTTTGTGTTCGAATCTGTCAGTTATCAAACCGACCTGATGAAAGGGTTGGCTGTTTATTGACGAGTTAGTGAGAATAAAACCAGCAGTCGAAGAGGTTGTCTTCCTCCTTCCCTTGCCTGTGCCCAGACTTTATTACAAGCTATCTAGGCATTCTCTCGCAACTTATGATGGACGGAAGTGATAGTGGCAAACCGGCATCGTCAACCTCAGCCCGAGGAGACAGCCTTACGACGGAACTTCGTCTGATCCCGGAATTTGATGGTACTTCGCACTCGGTGGTAGAGTGGATCGAAAAGCTGGAGCTGGTTTGTCGGCTACGAGGGATCTCTGATCTACACACCATTGTGCCACTGCGACTCACAGGCGGGGCTTTCTCTGTTTATCAGCAGCTCAGCAGCGTAGACAAGGGGAACTTCGACACCATAAAGGATGCACTCACCTCGGCATTTGCTGCAGACAAGTTTGATGCCTATGAGCAGTTTGTGGACCGTAGGCTGCGTGATGGCGAGTCTGTTGACGTGTACTTGGCTGACCTGCGCCACCTGGCTACACGATTTGGAGGAATGACCGACGCCGGTCTATGTTGTGCTTTTTTAGCTGGTCTTCCAGAAGCTGTTCGCCACATTCTGAGAGCTGGTTCACGCATGGAAACTATGGATATTAACCAACTTCTGAACCGTGCTCGAGCTGTTCTAGCCGATAATTACCTCAATGATGGGGCATCAGCACAACCAGCCGGCTCCAGACAGCACACAGTGGCTCCTGCATTAGTTGGTGTTGGTGGTGTGCGCTGCCATTCCTGTAACCAGCCGAACCACTACGCTCGTGACTGCCAGGCTGGACGCAGTGTGCGCAGAGGTAGTGGTGGGCGAGGTAATGTGCGCTGCTTCAGATGCGGGGGACGAGGCCACATCGCTACCTCATGCCCTTCGGGAAATGGATCAGGAGAGGTGGGACCAGCGCCAGCCTCCTCTCCAGACCGTCAGTGAGAGGCGCTTTACCAGTGACACGCTTGGTTGTTGATGGAAAGAACTGTGATGCCCTGGTAGACACCGGCTGTACTCAGAGTATTGCACACGTTTCCATGTGCTCTCGCTGGACCAAAGGAAATATCAGTGTGAGGACAGTAAGCGGTGAGCTTTATATGTGTATGGGAACAGGTGTGGTAACAGTCCAGCTACTGTCAGGAGTGTCCGTGTCTGTGAATGTGATTGTAGTGCCTTCCAAGCCGCTTAATTTTGACTTTATTCTGGGCATGAACGGTGTTGAAGCCCTGCAGGGAGTGACAGTGCATTCACCGGACAAAGTGCAATTTGGTATTGAGGAAGTGCAGGCTTCAGCCGTGACAGTACCTACCATACAACGAAATATTGTCGAGAGGGATTTTGAAGTAACATATGACAGTGCAGCTAAAAAGTGGACAGTGTTGTGGAACTGGCGTGATAACTCAGAGCCTCCACGACTACTGAATACTGTCTCCGAATACAGGGTGCCGAATGAAGCTCGAAAAGAATGTGAAAATGAACTGTGTGAATGGATTAAGGATGGATGGCTGGTTCCATACAACGAGAGTATACATGGCCCTGTGAAAGGAACTATCCCTCTGATGGCTGTCGTGCAGCAAAACAAGAAAAAAGCACGCCCTGTCCTTGATTTTCGTGAGTTGAATGCCCATCTTAATTTGCACACAGCTGAAGCGGACGTCTGCACTGAGAAGATACGGGAGTGGCGCAGGCGTGGACAGAGGGTCGCTCTCATTGACTTGCGCAAGGCTTACCTACAGATAGATGTTCACAGATCGCTATGGTCGTCCCAGACAGTGGTGTTCCGTGGGAGATGTTACTGTTTGACTAGACTGGGCTTTGGACTGAACATCGCACCACTAGTATTGAAGGAGGTCCTGAGTCGTGTGTTGAGCATGGACGAGAAGATAAACCGCGCCACTTCACCATACCTGGACGATATTCTGGTGGACAAAAGTGTGGCGAGTGCAGCAGAAGTGGAATGTCACCTTAGTCGTCACGGCCTGCTCTGCAAACCTCCCGAGATTGTGTCTGAAGGAGCTCGTGTGCTGGGCATTAGAGTCTGGGGGGAGCACGATCGTCTCGTCTGGAAGCGTGATAACGGCGTTGGCAAGCTACCTGAAAAGCTGACTAGGCGGACAGTGTTTTCACTCTGCGGGCAGCTAACGAGTCACCTTCCTGTTTGTGGCTGGTTGCGAGTGGCGGCGTCGTACATTAAAAGACGGGCCAATGAGGTCACGACTATGTGGGACGACAAGATTAATGACCTCAGTTTGCACTCGATGCTTGCGGACACGTTGGAGCGGGTGAAGAACTCAGACCCGGCCCGAGGACGATGGGATGTGGTGGGAGACGAAGCTATACTATGGGTAGATGCAAGTTCACTCGCATTGGGAGCTGTGTTGGAGGTGAAAGGTGAAGTTATTGAAGACTCGTGTTGGTTACGACGGGATGAGTGCTCTCACATTAATCTTGCGGAGCTGGACGCTGTTATTAAGGGGATAAATCTTGCAATCTCCTGGAAGATGAAACAGCTGACTCTTATGACTGACTCAAGAACTGTGTTCCACTGGATTGCGGATGCTCTCTCAGGAAAATCTCGTTTGAAGACTAGAGCTTCCAGTGAAATGTTGATCCGTAGGCGCCTAGAGACTTTTAAATCTATCATCGTCGAGTATAATCTGTGTCTGGAAGTAAAGTTTGTGTCTTCTACTGAAAACAAAGCAGATGAGCTAACACGAGTACCGAAGAGGTGGATGACACTAGCAAACGGGCAGACAAGCTGTGCAGCTGTTGCCAGTGTTTCAGACAGGGACATCGTTAACATTCATGAAACCAGCGGGCATCCCGGCATCAAGCGTACACTGTACTTCTGCAGAAGGCTCTATTCTACGGTTCAGAGGCAGCAGGTTCGCAGTGTTCTTCAGAGTTGTCAAGAATGTCAATCCTTTGATCCGGCACCAGAGAAGTGGAAGAAAGGGGAGTTGGGGGTTTCAGAGATCTGGAGCAGAGTTAGCATGGACGTCTGTCATGTCAAAAACCAGCACTATCTGACGCTCATCGACTGCGGGCCAACACGTTATGCCATCTGGAAAAGACTCAGGCGGCAAGATGTCATCAGTGTTGTTGAACAGCTAGAGTCTGTGTTTTATGAACGTGGAGCACCTAAGGAGTTATTAACTGACAATGCTGCCAGCTTCCGTAGCTCAACGATCAAAGAGTTCGCCAGGCGTTGGGGTATGGTCATCAGGTATCGGTGTGCCAACGCTCCATCTGGTAATGGAATATCAGAGAGAAATCATCGAACCGTGAAAACTATACTGGCACGGAAAGGCTGTTCCGTAGCTGAAGCAGTGTACCGCTACAACGTTATGCCACGAGGTGATGATGCCTCATCTGCCCCTGCCAACCAGATATTTAGATACGAGGTCAGACTGCTGGGTATCGACGGAGTAACTCTGCAAGATCAGCCGGTGGAAGAACAACATCGCTTCAGCGTCGGTGATCGTGTATGGATCCGGCATCCCAGCAGATGCTGCGATTCTCGAAGTACAGAGGGCACAGTAATGCGAGTTGTATCTGCCCAGAACGTCGAGGTGGATGGTATGCCTCGTCATGTGCGTGACCTAAGGCTGGCAACATCGCTGTCTACTGCCCCAGAGGATTCACTAGCTGAAGAAAGCCCTGAATCAGAAACAGAAGATGATTTGCTAATCGATGTGAGAGGTCCTTCGAATGAGTCTACGTCAAGTGATACGTCAAGTGAAGACGAAGTAGATAGTCCAGGGAGACCACTGCCCCGTCGAGGTTCTAGGGAGCGCCGTCCAGTACGGCCGTTCCAATATAGTGATCTTTAGAAGATCAGGGGGGAGTGTTATGTCTTGTCATGCTATGTCTATGTCATGCTATGTCTATGTCATGCTATGTCTGTCATGCTATGTCTATGTCATGCTATGTCTATGTCATGCTATGTCTATGTCATGCTATGTCTATGTCATGCTATGTCTGTTAAGTTGGTGCTGATCTTAGAGGTGGTAATAATGCCATTTGCCCTTTTTCCCATTTTATGTATATTTAAGAAAAAAATTCATCCTGTGTCGAACTTTGTGTTCGAATCTGTCAGTTATCAAACCGACCTGATGAAAGGGTTGGCTGTTTATTGACGAGTTAGTGAGAATAAAACCAGCAGTCGAAGAGGTTGTCTTCCTCCTTCCCTTGCCTGTGCCCAGACTTTATTACACAGAAGAAAACCCGAAGAGCGTTAATGACTAATTCAAGCAGTTTTATAACCCAGAGATTACGTTCTCTTTAATCATTCTTATTTTTAATAAAGTAAATGCTACTGCATTCATTTAACCCTTGTGGACAACTATATTGTTAATACTTGTAAATACTTAGGAATTTTCCATTGACATAACTGTGCCTGCGTGTTGTGTATAATGTGCCCTCTCGTGAGAAGTGAATGAGGGTTTCATACATATTTACATAGATAAAGGGATTAATTGGCTTTAGTTTACCCGGTAATTAAAACTGAGATTAATTTAAGTTAGATTCGCCTTGCATATTTCATGACGTAATTTATTGTATTTAGCATTGTAACTGTACTCGCATCTCTTCAATCCTATGAGGGAGAAGAAACTCACCATGTTTGCTCACTCTGGTTCTTAAGCCCGTTCAAGTTGCACGCTGTAGGCCTATAATACACATCTAAAGGAGCTTGGATGCCCCAGGCAACCGACCGAAGCATCAGGCCCATCGTCATCTATTGTTTGGACTCTTTCCAGTTAAGTAAACTTAAGATTTGGCCATATCTGGGGGGAACTGGCTAGGGGATACGGAGAATAATTTCTGATGAGTTAGAATATTAATCATACCTTAATCTCCTAGGAGACTACTGAAAATTTACTCTGTCATATTCAGACTAACACTCGCCAGATAAAGGAGTGTATAAAATTTCTGACAGTATACAAGATGAACATAAATTACTTGTGCCCCAGTTAAGTTCCACCCCATTAGTTAAGTCACAACCCTTATATACAGATCATTCTAGAAGACACTTCCATTCCAGCATGGAATCTTCATGATGGCAACTCACTATAGTTCAAATCCTGCTTCCGTATGGTCTCTGATCACCGACTGTTGTCACCGCCATCTCCAACTGGTGTATAGTACTCTCATCATTCACTTCAGAGGTCCCAAGTAGCTCACTTACATCAATGTTCTCCTAGTTGTTAGTGAAGCTGGTGTTGCTAGTAGCCAGCCGAGACAGCAGGTCAACACCATTATTTATACTCTATGTCGAATTTGTACTTTATGTAAAATTCAAACTGCTGCAGGTATAAGGCCTATCACATGAGTCGAGCTTTGGCTGTTCTTGCGAATTCGATGTGCAACAAGGGCATGTGGTCTGTCTCGAGGAAAATTGTCTTCCACAGAAGTAGCATTAGAAACTGTGGACTCCTTCCACAACAGCTAATAGTTCATATTCCTTCGTCAAGTAGTTGCACTCGGCCTTGCTCAGGCTTCTACTGGGGTATCCTATAAGACATAGCACTCCACTGAACTCCTGAGGATGGATGGCTCCCACTGCCTCACCCGATGCATCGGCCTGTAGATTGAAGGCCTTACTCTTGTCTGTAGCAGTAATATTGGTTGACTACAGAGTGAATAAAGAATATCCTCCATTTTTTTTCACGTGACATGTGGAAACTCCACTTTGTGTTGTTTGCTGATGATATTCTTCCGTAAGTGAGGGCAAGTGGGAGTTGCAAAGCATGGTTAATAATTTGGCAGTGTGTGTGTCAAAAACACAATTTAACGGTGAATGTAGCAGTGAAGAAACTTATGGTTGTTGAGAGAGATAAGGTCTCCGAGCGTGTAGTAAGACTGACTGGTTAAGAAAAGAAGAACGTGAATGCCGTCAATCGTTAAGGTCAATTGGGCATCAAGGATCAGAATTTAGTTGTCGAGGATAAAGTGGGAGAAATGGTACAGGAGAGAATGAGGAATGCAGATTGAATAATAGTAAGTTGAGGGCGATAAAAGGGAAGAAGAAAATGAGCAAGAAAGTAAAGAAGTTTTCCATGTCAGTGCTGTTATCACCACGTTAACGTGCAAAAGTTTAGCTTTACTTTACCGAAAGGACACACGTCATGAGTAATAGAAATGGAAATGAGATATCTGAGCGGAAAGTGTGGAGTTACGAAGGGAGACAAACCAATCATGAGTTATTCGACAGCAGTGTGTTATTAACGCACGGTACATATGCTTGAAAGTGTTAAGAATACCCCGATACAATATGACATTTGAACGGAATGTGGAGCAGGAGATTGACTACAAATGTGTTTGTGAGAGAGACAGAAAAAAACAAAGGGGGTCTGGGACAGAGTATATGGTGCAAGATAGGAGTGGAGACATACCTTAAATGAATGGTGTGGCATGGAGAGAGAATGGACTGATGCCAGAGGCCAGGTGGATGTGGAGGCACTTTGTTTACGGCCACCCCCCCCCCCCAGAATTATGGCGGTTAACTATGCAGAAACAGACAGATAGACAGACAGGTTTTTAAGAGGGTCTGTGTCAAGGTAATGACTGACGACAGCAATAATGAAGATCTGACGTCGTCATAATGAAGGGTTCTCCCTGTAATGAAATGTACTGCTGCAAACATTTTCAGCAAAATAACTTTCCTTTCCTAAGCTTTCACTACAATGACACGCTTTCTTCCATTCTCTTGACATCGACCTAAAATTTCTTTCTTTCTAAAATGGAAAATTTACCATTAATTGATTTAAAACAACCTTATTCAACCCGTTCACTGCTATGATTATGATATTTTAATGAATCACGGCTGCTTACAAACGATTTTGGTCAATTTGGGATGAACTTCACGTAATGGTGGGGTTAAGAAGTTAGCACTTAAGCCTGTGGCTGTGAAAGTCCTTTTCACCTCATTCATATCCTCATCCTTCTTTTCTTGTTTTCCTTTTTCTTCTTTATCTTTTCATCATCATCGTCATCTTTTCATCATTATCATCATTATCTTTTTCTTCTCTCTGTGTCTGTCCATCTATGTATCTATCTGTCTATCAGTTTCTCATGAACGAAATCGTGTGCAATGAAAAGGTTAAACTTTTTTCATTAATCCTCTTACTATGTATCATTTTTTGCTCCATTATTCAATATCATCTTTGATTAAAGAGAACATAATATCTAACTCTGATTATTGCAGTAAAGGAATTACTTTATTATCCACAGAAGAAAGAACCAAAGCCAGACGCCGGCAAACCGTTCCTCCGAAAGAAAAACAAAACAAAAACAGTACATCAGAGAGCCAAATCCAAGTTCCGTTCACTTCGAGATGCCTGGACACACTGCATTTGAAAGACTGGAGATCATAGGAAGTAGGAAATACAGACAGAGGGAGACAGTTCTAGAGTTGACCTGTTGCATAAATGAAGGAGTGAGAGTAACGGTTAGGGTAACTCTTGAATTACAGAGTTGGACAGAAAAGAGATGAGAGTTTGTCGCTAGACGGGTACCACGCGCCCGTCATAGAGGTGGAGCGATGCAGGCAGGCAGTTCAGAGAAGCAATGACCATTGAACTGGCGATAGAAAATAGATAAAGATGCAACAGTGCGGCAAGGAGACAGAGGTCGAAGGAAGCCAGTATGAGGAGAAGGGTTAGTGAGACAAAAAGCCACTGACTCCACCTTGTTAAGGAGAGCTATATGTGGGGAGCCTCCGCACACATGAGGGTTGTATTCTAAACAGGGGCTAAAACCCATGCAAAAAGACAACTGTGCAGGGACAAAGAAAGTACGGACTCGGCTTGGCACACCCAAATTAAATTAAAGATCTATGCCAGACTCGATCGAAAGCCTTTGAGATTCAAGTGCAATGGCAAAGCTTTCGCCAAAATCCCGAAAGGAGGATGACCAGGAGTCTGAAAGGTAGGTGAGAAGATGGCCAGTGGAGCGTCCCTGACAGAACCCATACTCACGATTAGAAAGAAGATTGTAATAAGTAATATGCTTTTAACATTTTCTGTTAAGAAAAGACTCGAAAACTTTTGGAACACAGGGTGTAAAAGCAATTGGGCGATAGTTAGAGGGTTGGGAATGATCACGCTTCTTTTGGACTGGCTGAATGAGAGCAAAACTTTCAGCAAAAAGGAAAGGTACAAGTTGACAAAGGTGAAAGAGTTTACCTAGACAGGGTTTAAGCACAAAAGCACAGATCTTGAGGACAACAGGAGGGACCCCATCAAGCCCATATGCCTTGTTAGTATTGAGGCCAGTGATGGCAGAAAATACATAAGTTGAAGAAATTAAAATGTCAGTCATGAGGAAGCCAAAGGGGGGAAGTGATGGAGGAACAGCACCGGAATCGTCTAAGGTGGAATTGGAGGAGAGAGTCTGAGCGAAGAGATCTGCTTTATCAGTAAAAGAAATAGCTACAGAACCATTAAAATAAAAAGGAGGAGGGGAGGATGATGAGGTAAAGTTGTTAGAAAGGTTTTTGGCAAGGTGCCAGAAGGAGCGGGAAGAATTCGAGTTGGAGAGTTGAGAGCATTTAGTACGGATGAAATTATTTTTAGCAGAGCGAAAAACAGACTCAGCACGATTCCGGGCAGAAAGAGAAAAAAGACGTGATTTACGGGTGGGTTGACTCCAATACCTTTTATACGCCCTCTCCTTGTTGTGGACAGCATTAGAACAAGCGTGATTAAGTTTATCCATAATTTCCCATTTCCACTGTTAAGTTGCTGTTCTTTTCATCAATGGCCTCTTATACCTTGGGGTTATATTTATACAGAAGCCTACTATTTTTTTTTTTTTACCATAAGGAAATCTACATAGTAATGAAATATCAAAACTATTTTTTTCGATGTTTCACGTTATTCTACACTCTAGGTTGGTTGATATGTGTATGAATGACTAGAGACTTGTACAGTACTAATTTTATACACATTATAATCTTAGGTAAGCTCATACACATGTCCCCAGGACTCCACCTTATAGCTGCTCGTACCCTTCCTCCTTGCCTTCTCCAGGGCCTATACGCTCTTTGATCTCCCGTGTTCCATTACCTTCACGACAAATTGCTCCACCAACCCACAGTATATGGTGGCCGCCTGGATCATTTCTCCAATCACGACTTAGCCCTCTTGCTATCATGCTTCTTTGACTTACTTTGTGCAAAAAAATAGTTTGTCATTAGCTTTAGTACAATAACCAAGGTGTGCCGGCCATGGGGAGGCTATTAAGACTTTCGTACGACTCACTCTCATCTGATTAAAATAGTATGCCGTTAGCAGGAATAAAATAGTTGTATTGTCGCAATAATAAGATGGACTTTACACCAGAACGCATAAACGAATGACAAATTAACACTGAAATGTTTTAAAGACATCTCCTGTCTTCCCATTTGTGAAGATCGTAATATGAAAGTAGAGTTTAAAGAAAGAGGCCTAAGGAAGGATGGGTATGGGGGATGATGATAAAAAAGGCGAAAAGGATAAAAGAAGAGAGGCGAAAAACAGGAAAAAAAAATAAAGGCAAGCGTTGCGGGGGAAGAAGAAAATAGGATAATGAAGTTAAAGGACTGGTAATTAAATCACAGGCGTCTCATATCCAGCAGCATGATTTACCACAAAGACACCTGCGCGCGGGCACCACCATCGCACTTATAGACCACCATCTTCTCACTGGTATAAAGGATAGGCGGATGCCAAAAGAAGTAAACGTAAGTACAGATGTAGGAGAATTATCCTAAGTTCACTTTTCTGTAAAGCAAACACGATACAGTGAATAATACAAAATTCAAAAGAAACAACATACACATAGAACCACATAAACATGAAAGGCTCTGAGGAAATACAACACAGAGAACCACATACACGTGAAACCATTCCAGCACTTAAACATATTTACCTGTTTCATCTCACGCCTCACAAAATGTATCCCCTTCTTTATATAAAACTATATACCGGTCTGACCGACCATCGTCATCATCATCATCATTATCATCCAGCCTTTTCTGTCACCTGCAGGTGAGGCGAGGTAGGGGTCAGATTGAAAGGAAAAAATATGATAGCAGTAAAACTATTCCACAGCAAGGCCAGGCAGGCATTAAAGTCCCTGGAATACTACCTCCATCTTAGGTACCCCTTTCCACACGTAGCTTCATAATTACCTTCCAAACAGGGTCAAACTGACGACTGTCAAGCTGAAGGAGTGCCAAACCCTTATCATGTAGTTCTTCATAAAAAAAATTCATCCAGCTACCTCGATCCCTTATAAGTCCCCTATTCTGGTTATCCTTCATGCCTTTCATTCTCGCACACTCATCGACCATGGTACGGTTTTCTACCACTTTTTCTTCCACGGTAAAACTCATTCCACTATACCCTGTCATCTTATATTCATTTTCTCCATACGACATAAATCTAAGTGCGCTTTCTTCAACTGTTTTCTACGGACTTCCTAATTCGACATTTTTCGTAAACCTCAATATTTCGTAGTCTTTTCCATAGTTCGTACTCCACAAACGTTCCTCAGAAACAATATACACTTTGCCATAGCTCTTGAATATTCGTCTTCATATCAAACTAACATCTCACACATCTCACACCCATATGTTAATGTGGGTACTAATACTCCGTTATGCAGTCTTGCCTCCCTCGGATCTCAGTTCGTAAAAGGCCTCCACAGCACGGTCCAGTTTCTTTCCCAATGCCCCTCAGTTTTCTACTTCTTTCTGATCCAGTTAGCATAAAATATATCCCTGAGTTATGACCCCCTACCCGCGTCATTTCTTTACAAAGTTGCGTTTCTTCTATGCAAGGAATAAGGAACCAAAGGTTAAAAGTCCAAAAAAATTTCTATTCAAGGAAAAAAAAAAAAAAAGACAACAAAGAGCCAAATTTTAGAGTCGTTCATTTTGTTATGCCTAGACACACTGCGTTTGAAAGACTGGAGATCATAGACGGTAGGAAATACAGACAGAGAAAGACTGTTCCAAAGTTGACCTGTTGCATACGTGAAGTGCTGGGAGTAATGGTTAACTCTAATATTACAGAGTTAGATATAAAGGGATGAAGGGTTTGTTGCTAGACCGGTGCTATGCACCCGCCATAGTGATGGAGGGATGCAGACAGCTCAGAGGAGCAGTGACTCATTGAAGCAGCGATGAAAAAGAGATAAAGATGCAACTGTGCAGCGAAGTGACAGAGGTTGAAAGGAGCCAGTAAGTGAGGGAGAGTTAATGAGACGAAAACCTTTTGATTCCACCCTGTTGAGATGGGCTGTATTGTAGGGAGCCTCCCCATAAATAAAAGTTGTTATCTACACATGGGAATATAAGACTCCTGTAAAAAGTCAACAACTATGCAGAGGAAAAGAAGGCATGGAGTAGATTTAACACACCTAATCTCTTGGAAGCAGGGTTTACAAGAGAAGTAATAATGATTTACTCTCCTCTTAAATGTCAGGGCCAACTTACAAAGCCCCAGACTCCGCTCCACATGGGGCAACATACAATTGGATGATGAATGGATGGATGGCTGGTAATATGATCATTAAAAGATGAATCCCAAGAGAATGAAACCTAAAGTATGTTCAAAGACTTTGTAGGATTAATTTGGAAATTGTTGAAAAATAGAGAATTTTTCTGCAGGTTTTTGTGGGTCGAAAGAAGTAAGAGCTATGTTTCTGAAGCATTAACCCCTAAAGTACCAATAGGATTGATTGATCAACTTCCAGATTTTGGCTTGATGCCGAATATGATTGATATAGGAGCCTTTTTTAAAAAAAATTGTGGTCCCTAGGCTTCAGCCCAACTATGAAGTATCTCGATGCAAACCAATGAGAACTAAGTCCCGAGTAGAGAGGGGGGAGGATCTGGGCCCCTACCGATGGTGGGGCAGTGATTTCCCCAACTCCCTCTTGCCACCTTCCTCTACCCCAATTCCTTTGTTCCCTCTCCCCCTCCCTCTCCTCTGACCGCCTTCTGTTCCCCTCTCCCCCTCCCCCACCATCCTTCATCACGCCACCGTGGTTCTCCCCCCTCCCTGTATCCCTGGGGAGGGTTATATCCTCCCTGGTCACCCTCCACATCCCTGTACGTCCTCCTCATTGCCTTTCCGCTTTGTCTGGTGGTGTCTGTCTCCCACCTCTACATCCCCGTACCACCCTCCAGGCCTCTCCCTACCCACCCCCACCCCCTGCAGTATGCCGTCCGCTTACCTCTCCTCCCCCACCGGCCTAGAGTACTATACATCAGTATTACTATTCACGTCACGTGTTTTCATTCAGTACCAGATTATTGCGTGACATACATAGATTGTATGTTTTTTCATGTATGCTTTATATTTTGACAGCTACACATTTATGAGGGAAGGGGAACGGGGTACAGAAGGTGGGGAGGGGAGAAGTGTTCGGGGGAAGGGTGTTGGGAGTGAGTGAGGAGCACCGAAATCATTATTTTGCGTGCTATTTTTGAAAAAAAAAAAAAAAGCTGGAAAATTCTGAAAGGGGTAGGGGAGAAGGAGGGGTACCTCTAGTTAACCCCTACACCGCGGGCTTGTTTACCAATGACTTGCGTGTCCCGCGGGGTTATTTGGGCTCCGACAGACTCTCAAAAAATATTTGCCAAAAATCAGTTATTAGTCCTAGAATAATAAAATTACATATGCTTATGGCACATACCTTCAGCTTTCTCCTGGAATGATTGTTGAGCCTTCGTCGGTTACCGTAGGACTTGTGGAGACCTCTGAAGTAGGGTAATGAAGTCTCCACTTTACACTTCCCGACAACCTGTAATATGATTACCACAGCCAGATACAAACACTATAAACACTATTCTACAATTTTCAAGTAGTTTGGGATCCATACTAAAAAAAAAAAAAACTGTGAAAGCAATGGAAATTACAAGCGCGTCTGATCGTCGCACTGGCACTAGTTCGCTCTTGGTACTCTGTCATTTATTATTCATAAAACCCCTCACACTTAATATTTCTATTACTATATAACACTTATATATATCTACAGTCTTTATCCATAAGTTTCCTTCAGTAGTATTAGTTTATTGTCACTGTAGGGATTCAATTTCTTTCAGTAAAATACGTAGCATTCACTTTCTCGTCCTGTATACTGGCATTGAGAGTGAATGTCACTTTCATCTTCACTCTCATAACTCATAGCATTCAGACATGCTAGAGTGAAACTTTCACTTTCATTACTCCTAGGGTATATACTCGTATTCTTATAATACTACTCATTTACATTTCTATTTACGTTCTCTATTTTATTTACGTTATTTACATTTCTATTTTATTTACACTGTGTTGTGCACTGTCACTTGAAATAATTTATAAAACTATTTTCCATTGTTCACGTATATTTACATTCATTACTTTCACTTGCTGTTTACACATTATTTACACATTATTTACAATTCCACTTGCTTTGTTTTACTCAATAGAAAGATCGTAGTCACTCTTTTATCAATTGTCAGCCCTTTACCTCTTTCCACACGAGGTTTAGTAGGGGGTAAAGGTCACAGGGCCATTTGCATGGGGGTGAAAAAAGGCCTTGAAGTCAGCAAGAAGAAACATACGTACCCTCGCTTCGGAAGATGAGAGTAAACTGATAACGGAGGGCCAGCGTGGAGGCCTGCTTAGGGGTTATTCAGAGTTACCAATATTAGTTCTTGAAACAGCTAAGTCTAGCACTGATATGATTGGCAGGAAATCTAGACAATATATTATAAATTTGGTAGTTCCAGGTGAATGTAAATATCACTTAAGCTTCTCCCTTCCCTCCTTACATGTATATTTATTACGAAAATAGATTAGAGGCCTACTTAGGAGATATATATTCAGAGCTACCAATGTTAGATCTTGAAACAGCTTTGTCTAGCACTGAAATGATTGGCAGGAAATCTAGACAATACATTATAAATTGGGTAGTTCCAGGTGAATGTAAATATCACTTAGGCTTCTCCCTTCCCTCCTTACATGTATATTTATTACGAAAATAGATTATACGGCATATTTCAAGGGGAAAAAAACAGCGAAAATTAGCGAACGAGTGCATGTGAGGTGTTGTCAGGTGATAATTAGCCAATTCCAGGTGTATGGCACTCTCACTTGCCTTATTTCTTTCTTGTATATATTATTTGGTATAAGAATAGGACATAGGGCTTATTTCAATGGATGAAATCAGTGATAAATTCCAGGGAAGATTTACTTAGCGTAGCACGGCCGGGCAGGCGAGAGGATAGGGTAATGGAGGGGGGGTAGGGAGGGGAGTCAAGAACGGGGAGAAATGGCTAAATTGTCAACAATGGATGGGAGTACAGATGAGATTAGGAGTGCTGACTAGTGTTGGACATTGGCAGTACTGATAGATGATACAAGCCCCCACTTGCAAGCCCGGGTGAATTCAAAATAACACAGAATCACAAAAGCGACGCCCCGCGGTATGATCCCTTGCTCCCAAGCGTCACAAAAGTGACGCCCCGCGGTTAAGGGGTTAAAAAAAAAAAAATGAAATTCTTACAGCTACTTAATTTGACAGCTCTGAGGGCAGAGGAGGGGGGGAAGGGGTTAGGGAGAGGGTGCTGGAGTGTGTGAGTAACAGCAAGATTCTGCATGATTTTGCTCCTTTTTTTTTGGGGGGGGGGACAGCTACACAGCTAGAGGGAAGGGGATGCGGGGAGGAAGGGTGGGGAGGGAAGAAATGCTGGGGGGAAGGGTGATGGAAGTGAGTAAGGAACACCAACATAATTACTGTTTGAAGAAAAAAAAAATGAGCTGGAAAATTCTGAAGGCTGGGGGTAGGGGTGCAGACATTATATAGGCACTAATACGAGTATATATCTCATAACACAATGTACAGGATGTAGTGTCTGCTGGAGACATACTCAACATCTCACTAGGAATGTCAATCCACATAATGTCTATCCACAACCTTGTTGTCCCAGACCATCAAGAATCCTTAACATATGATGTATCTCAAACAATTTCTTAGTCCAGACGACCAAGAATTTCTTGACGTATTCAAACACGTGGAGTAACCAGCCCTAGTCGGTTAGTCCACGTGAATGTAAATCTACTAGACACTACATCACACACACACATCCTCTCCAAGCTGTGTATAATGTATGAGAGATTCCCTTTAAGTCAGAAGGGGTTAGAGAATGCCTGAGAACAAAATCAGGGTGGAGGCAGGAGATAGGGTCACCTAGGAGGCTTGCGACCACGCTATGTTACGCTGTAAATCACAATTCGATATAAAATTCTGTAACCCCAGTGTTGCTCTGTAACTCACCTCACTTATGATACACAAAGAAGGAAGGTGAGTAAGAGAGAGAGAAAGGGACCTACCTAGTCACTCTAGCCGACGACACACCGTGCAATCGGCAGCAACAAGTTCAAGTCATACTACGTCTCCCAACTTTATACTGGCAGTGCTCCGACGATCTACAACCGACCTTCCCTATCTCCCTACAAGTACCTACAACCATGCTATTGAGATTGGTGGTACCTAACTACAGTACAATCAAAACACGCCTTAATAGTTTATACAACAATAAAATTCGTCACTGAAATTAGTGGCAAGTGGTAATAACGAACCAACTACGACGAACTCTGCCATCGACATTGGTGTCTGTGAACGTACGAAGGAACACCTATGTAGGCTACAAGTCTACAAACCTATAAGCCTACAAATCAACAAGTCAACGAAGTCAATAAACATTTCAATTAACAACAAACGAGCAAATTACAAAATAATCTACGACTACAATCAAACTACGCCTAACGAGTTTATACGCACCTTAACTTCCCCCCTAATCATTCCAAACCACCTCAACCAAAACTCCACGATTTACAAGAAACAGTAGCAGCAATAAACTACATCTATCAACAGCTCAAGAAGCCTACAAGTTAATCTCAACAAGTAAGGAAAATCAAACACTACAAGTTAAGAAGAAGTGAACAGAGAAATGAGAAACGACAAACAGAACCAAGCAAAAGTGAGAGAGGAGGAAGTGCATCTGTACTGTGCCAATAGTGTTGACCGGGCATGGTGATGTTGCATCAAAACATTCTTCCCTCCTCCAATCTCCACCACCCTCCACCACAATCTCCACCTTCTCCAACACTACCACCACCACCATCACCACCACAACAGGTGAACAATGTTGACCCGCAGTGATGACACCGAGTGCTGATACAGTCATACCAGGACCCTGACCTACCTCAATCAAACGCTACTAACACTCTTCAGCCAACATCACTATCAGCAGCAGTGGCACCCTAACCAGTATTCCCACCACAATTAATATCAGTGAGTCGAACTTTTACTCTATTAGTTTAATAGTACTACTTCATGTATATGCAACCTTACATATATACACAGTGATAGACAATATCCTTACATCAACATATAATACATACATATGAAAATCTAGTAAAACCAGAGAATCAAAATATAAGTACACATGTATCCTTCATATTACAGTGACACGGAAAATCAAAGGAAAATGCCTAACACAAATGGAGCTAGCAACAGTGTGCTATACTCAACCATACACATTAATACTTGCAACCTAGACCTATCTATCTATCTATCTATAGCCCGACGCCCTAATCCCGCAAAGGGTGGCCGCAGACAAAACGCCTCCAAGTCACTCTGTCACCCACCATTTGACTCCCCTCCCCCCAACTCACCCCCCCCTCCCTCATATACCTCTCAACTCCATCCCTCCACCTCATCCTCGGTCTACCCCTCCCTCTCCCTCCCTCCACCTCACCCACATACACCCTCTTAGACCTCTGGAGGACTATAATATCAAGTGATATGTGGTATAAATGAAACTAAGTGACTAATGAACATATTGTAAATAATTTATATATAATTTTATATAAAATAACAAAATATTGGGTTACATGTAATATCATTCAAATAAACTGTGCAATGTAATTAACCTAATACGCCCACAGTGTCTTAACCCTCTCAGGCGGTCACGAGAGTCGCGTTCCATGTAGTTTGTTACAAAGAAGCACAGTCACGCAAATCGCGTTCCTAAGCAGAAAAAACGCTGTCAAAAGAAAGGTTTTCAGCCGATTTGCATCAAATTTTGGTGTCTTCCAGTGTGTGCATCTCTTTTCCAAGGTAAGCATTTGGCAACACTGTGACTGTTCTGATGAGAAGAAATATCTCAGTATCTCATGACCAGAAGGGCAGGAGAGTAGCGCAGCTGTCAGCATCCATCTAAACCCACCATTTTCCCCCTCCCACCCGAGGCAGAAGCCATTATTGAAATATTGTGATTGTACAGTGTTTTTGACTATAATCCAAAATGATTGTGTCTATGGAACAGATATATTGTCTGTAAATCATCGGGGCCCATTATCAGCCGTTAAATCTACAGACAGCAGTGTGGTTTGTTATAACGGGGTTTCCACTCTGCTTCACCCTGCCCATAAATGATGTGAGTATTTTACCTTTATATAGTGAAGCCAATACTTATATTTGTGAAACATATAGTGCCTGGATTGGTAAAGTAACTGACCTAGCATAGCATGCATTATTCATGCCATAAAGATATGCAACAGTTGCTAAAGAAACAGGCGGTCACGTACGCCATAGAGTCGGGAATAATAGAGGAGGTTGGGATTTAATCATGTGATAGTGTTTTATATTGCATATGGTTTAGTGTGAAACATACATATGTAATAGTGCAGCGAGTGTTCACAGAGAAATATTTCATGCATTGACATAGCGCAAGTGTCAGAGACAAGAAATGTGCCACAGCCACATACACATACGTATGTCGTGCAGCAAATGTTCTTGGAGAAATGTATTGTGTGCACTGCATGTGTTTTAGGCAATTGTATCGCAAGGAGAGAAGAAAATACACCACAGCCACAGACACACACAGATGCACACACACTCACCCACACCCATATACACACACACACACACTCACACACTACATAACTCCTCATCTTCAAGCTACTGCCAGCATCTCAACACCTCTGGAGGAAGTAAGTTATCCGTATTTTGTTGATTTGTATATTGACCTATTTCTATTGTTCAATATTTTTTACACAAATAAGTAATGTTTCTTACATACACACATATGAGATGGAAGAAAGTTCAGTTTCAGTATCAGAACCTAGCAAAAAAACTAGTGGTCATGTTGAGTTTCTCACAGTACTATCAAAAACCATATGATATTTTACGTGTATACTTAGACTAAAAAATGAAAATAATAAAATGTAACGAACGAAAATATGTAGCCGTGGGTGAGGCAGGGAAAAGAATGTTTTTTATCTCGCATGCGGGTGAGGAGGAGTATTCTACGTTTGTCGTCCAATTACTCCAAAACTATTGCACGTATTGATTTCCCGTGAGAACTATGATAAAGAGCAGTAAATTCTACGTATGTTCATTTGCAGAATATCTGCCTTTGGGAGCATTTTCTGTTGGAAAAGTTGGGGGAATAGACTGTTTTGGTAGAGTCAAAAGTGCTCGGAGGAGTAATCTCACTTTGTCGGCCAATTACTCGAAAACTCTTGGACGTATCGATTTCCTGTAAGAACCATGATAAAGAGCAGTAAATTCTATGTATGTACAAGACATAACAATGTAATATCTATGATAAGAATTCGTTGTTACGTAGGCGGGAATATTGCGTATGCTGTGCGCACATCATGAAAGTGATGTACGGACATGAGTTCCCAGTCGTTTTTGGCGATTTACTTGACACCTATGAGGCGTATCGAAACCATTTTAGGTCATTAGAAAGCTCGTGACATTCTGCATAATATTATACAATAAAAACATAACATGTCTGAGAAAAGTTCAGAATTAGAGCTCCTTGAATTTTTTTTCAAAAATGGCTTTCAGTTTTTGGCTATTTTCTCGAAAACTACAAATCATATCACAATCAGATTTGTTTCTTTAGAAAGCTGATGAAATTCTCTATCAAAACTTCTAAAAACATTTTCCTGTATAATGGAAAACATTCGAATGGTGATGTTGGGAAGTGAACGTGATCTAGTGAAATGTTTATTCACGGCCGCCTAATGTTGTTTTATTCGTGTTTTCCTGTTTTCTGTGGTGCTTATCAGGTAGAACAAACATCGACGAATAAGATGACATAGGTTTCATGGCAGTATATTGATGTTTAGGTGGCGAAAATAAGCAGAGAATATGTGTTATTTGCCGCGTGTGGGCAGCCGGTCCGGGCGGCCTTGCAAAAAAAAATCGTGCACCGTAAAACTTAATGAAACATCGTGTGCGAGAGGGATAAATAAACTGTGCAACATAATTAACCCAATACGCCCACAGTGTCTTAAATAAAATGTGAAACATAATTAAGCCAATACACACATGGTCAAATAACCTGTGCAACATAACTAAGCTAATACACCTATTATGTCACAAATAAATTGTGCAATGTAATTAAGCCAATACACCTGTGGTGTCTCAAATTAACAAGTACATCAAATATGGATGATTCATGATAAGATTGCATTGCTATTACTGTATTAGTTATATACAATAGAATCAGTTATACAGCCACAATTACCACAAATGATTACTGCAATTATGTTACAGTTGTTTTACCAAGATGTATCTACAATTTAATGGCAAGCACAATCATGTAACAGGTGCATTAACAACATGTAACTACAATTTTATGGCAAAGACATTTGTGTAACAGTTGCATTAACAAGATGTAACTACAATTTTATGGCGAACACAAGTATGTATCAGTTGCATTAACCCGCCGCGTGCCAGCTATTTTTACTCCAATGGGTCACCTCCGTGCCGGCCACTTTTCGACCTTTTTTTTATTGGCTAAAATGATAGATTTTGATGTGAAAACAACGAATTTCCCCACTAAAATGCTCACCGAAGCTCGGACATGGGTTTTATTGAGTCCTGCATACTCATATACACGTATATCCGCTCTCTCATGCTCACCACGTAGGTGAGAGACAGCCGTTTTCTATGTAAGGCATGCTCAGGTATTTATGCCGGGAAGGTAAAGCAATGTTCAGTAAACTTTTCTGATTACTTATTACTCCAACATCTATCACAATTTGCATGTCTTTCTTACTGTGAATGCATCATCCTACACTTACTTGAAGATAGGTACAACCTGACTTCATTATGTATAGTCCTGGCACTTACAAGAAGGTATTTACAACTTGACTTCACTATTTAGTCCTTACACTTACAAGAAAATATGGAAATATTTACAGCCTACATCTACATGAAAATATTTACAAAATGCTTTCACTATGTACAGCACTGGGTGAGGCACACAGGCAGAGTGAGCAGAGCAAGTGTGAGGGAGGAAGTGAGTGAGTGTATGGCCTTGACAGCCTGGGGGATGGTAGAGGAACAGTTACCATACATGCCTTCTGGTTCTTACCCCCGAATCTTGAAAAATGCGGTCAGTGATTTTTTTTTTTTTTTAATCATTTTAAAACGGCACTGGCACTGGCCACGGAATTATGTCAGACCTTTTTAAAATGGCACTGGCACACGGCGGGTTAACAAAGTGTAACTACAATTTTGTGGCACACACAATTATGTAACAGTTGCATTAAAAAGATGTAAGTAAAGTTTTATGGCAAACACAATTATGTAACAGTTGCATTAACAAGATGTAACTAAAGTTTTATGGCAAACACAATAATGTAACAGGTGCATTAACAAGATGTAACTACAGTTTTATGGCCAATACAATTATGTAACAGGTGCAATAACACAATGTTATGTTACAGTCACACTTGCATAACAGTTTCATTAAAATGATGTAACTACAATAGCATTAACACGATGTAAATGCAATTATACAATATTCATACAATTATGTTACTGTACAGTATTATGTATTTCACTTAATTAAGTTACAATTTGATTGTAATGTGTACATGGTATGCATTAATATGTTATGGCAATATCTGTATACTGTTGTTGGTACGACAGTGGGCGTGACTGAGCTATATGTATACATTATATAGACACTAGCATATATCTCATAATAGTGTACAGGATGTAGTGTCTGCTGGAGACAAACACAGTGTCTAACTAGGAATGTCAATCCACATAATGTCTATCCACAATCTTGTTGTCCCAGACCATTAAGAATCCTTAACATATGATGTATCTCAATCTCTTAGTCCAGATGATCAAGAATTTCATGACGTATTCAAACACATGAAGTAACCAGCCCTAGTCGGTTAGTCCAGGTGAATGTAAATCGACTAGACACTACATCACACACACACATCCTCTCCAAGCTGTATATGATGTCGGAGAGCTTGCCTTCTAGTCAGTAGGGGTTAGAGATAAGGCCCGAGAACACAATCGGGATGGAGGGAGAAGATAGGGCCACCTAGGAAGCTTCCCATCACGCTATGTTATGCTGTAAATCACAATTCAATATAACTGTATAATAAAACTCCATAACCCCAGAGTTGCTCTGAAACTCACCTCACTTATGATAAACAAAGGGGGAAGGTGAGAAAGAGAGTGAGAAGGGGACCTACCTATTCACTCTAGCTGATGACACACTGTGCAATAAACAGCGACAAGTTCGAGCCATACTACATCTCCCAAATTTATATTGGCAGTGCTCCAACGATCTACAACCAACCTTCCCTATCTCTCTACAAGTACCTACGACCACGCTATTGACAGGGGGGAGGGGGGAGGGGGGTAAGCGGGAGAGGGGAGGGGGGTAAGCTGAAGAGGGGAGGTGGTAAGCGGGAGAGGGGAGGGGGTAAGGGGGAGGGGGGTGATGGGAGTCGATGAAGGTCATGGAAGGGGAGAAATGAGGGAGGAATGGGGTGGGGGTGCATAGAAAACTGGAGTCACCCCGCCTGGAAGGGTAACAGTTTCAGCTTTGACTGGCTGTAGTTCATGAACCAGTTGGTTTAAAATGCTCTGGTTTGCGACATAATGTGTATAAATCAAAGCTCTAAACTTTGGGCATAAAACTTCTTACTTCTGTAAGAGTCGAAGAATCGGCTCCATATACAGGTTTTCAGTGAAGTTCGGTCGATCGAATTGTGTATCCTAGGGGTTAACAAGATTACTTTTATCCCATTCAACGATATGAGAGAAGTCAGGCATTAAACGTGCAGTACCCTGACCTCATGTATGTTGAAGGAATGGCGGAGATGGATGCTGCAAGAATCAGATGGAAAAGTGAAGGATGGAGTCATCAGCATATGGATGCCTTGGGTTAGATGTTTAGCTAAGAAGTTTGTTGATGAACAGAAGGAAAAGAGCTGGTTGTAGGACAGCTCTGAGGAACACCAACATTGATGGCTCTTGGAGAAGAACGGTGCCCATCTACAACAGCGGCTATAGAATGAGGAAAAAGGAAGCTAAGCTCAGATTGAAGGACAGAAATTGTACAACGGCAGTTTGGAAGTTGAAGATTTATGATAGATTTGATCAGAAGTTATTTGACATGTCAAGTGCAATGGCAAAGCTTTCGCCAGAGTCCCGAAAGGAGGATGACAAGGAGTCTGAGAGGAAGGAAAGAAGATAACCAGTGGAGTGTTCCTGGTGTAATCCATACTGATGATGAGAAAGTTGCTGATAGGAACAATGCTTAAAAATTTATTATTGTTGAGAAGAGATAAAAAGTAATTAGAAAAAACAGGATGCATTTGGGAGATAGTTATAGGGCTGGGAACGGTCACCTTTCTTTGGGACAGACTGAATGAAAGCAGACTTCCAGCAAGAAGGAAAGGTAGAAGTTAAAAAGATGAAAGATTTTACCTAGGCAGGGTGTAAGTAGAGAAGGACAGTTTTGTGGACAATAGGAGGAATCCCATCAGGCCTTTATGCCTTGTTTGTACTGAGGCCAGTGATGGCAGAAAATATATTAGTTGAAGAAATTTTTTCAGGCATGAGGACGTCAGAGGAGGGATGTGATTGAATAACAGCACCGAAATCATCTATGGTAGAAGTGGAGGAGAAAGTCTGGGCAAAGATTTCTGCTTTATCATTAAGGAAAAAAAAAAAAACAGCTACAGAACCAGCAAAGCAGAAAAGAGGAGGGAAGGATAATGAAGTAAAGTTGTCTGAGAGGTTTTTGGCAAGGTGCCAGAAGGTGCGGGAAGAATCTGAGTTGGAGAGTTCAGAACATTTAGTATGAATGAAATTAGTTTTAGCAGACAGAACATTCTTAACACGATTCTAGGCAGAAAAATAAGAGAGTTGAGATGCAGGGGGCTAGCACTGTTTTTTTTTTTTTCTTTTTGTAAGAATTCTCCTTGTTGTGGACAGCATTAGACCAAACGTGATTAAAACCATTTTTTTTTTTTTTACATTAGTCACAGCAAAAGAGAAAGGAATATGTGCTCCCTTACCCGAGAGATCAACCTCCATAATGTACAAGGCACACTCAGTAGGCTCTCGGCCGTGAATGCAATTATCATTCCACGGAAAACCAACAAAGTACTGCCTGAGGGATTCCCAAACAGCAGCTCCAAGTTCCATGCCCACCACTTCTTGGGAAGGTCCACATCTCTCACTGGAGCAATAGGACAGGTGAAGGTTAATAAGGCTGTGGTTTGAGAAACCCAACAGAGAAAAAAGATTAACAATGTAAGCAGAAGGATTAATTGTAAGGAGAAGGTCAAATATGTTGGTGATCTTGTTACGAGATGGGAGTAGGCAACACCAGATAACTAAATCTAACTGTGTAACAAAACTGAGAAAAAACAAAGTGAAAAGGGAAGTGATAAAATAATTAATGAAAAACCGAGGCAGATGTGCTAACTTGGAGCTGAGAATGGACTCTGCCTCATCATTCTTCATCTAGCTACAATCTGGAAACTCACAGTCCACCTCAAATAAGCCCCTGTCAGCACCCTCCTCAGCAGCAGCAGCGGTGGTGGAGACAAGGTGTATGGGAGCCAGAGAATCTGGTGCACGATGGTACGGCTTCAGCATGTTCACATGGCACAGTTGGTGTTTCTTCCTTCTATCGGGGTTCTCCACCAGGCAGTCAGTGTCTCCAATACACCACACTACAGGGTAAGGACCACTAAACTTAGCAGCCAGTGGCTCACCCTGCAGTGGCAGCAAACCAAAACCTCATAACCAACCTTAAACTCCCTCAACCTGGCCTTTCGATCGTATTACACATTCACGTTATCCTCAGCCTGCTTGAAATTTTCCCAGGCCAACTCCATAGTCTCACTCATACTGGTCTTGAAATCCTGCATATAACAGAGTAAGCTTTGGCTCTCGGCGAGGTTACTGCTCCATGTCTCCTTAACCAAGCTCAATCGACCCCGATCATGATGGGCAAACACGAGCTTGTTAGGAAAGAAACCCAAACTCTCCTGGGGAACCTTCCTAGTAGAAAACAGGAGGAACGGCACACTATGGTCCCAGTCCTTAGAGTGCTCCTGACAGTACTTGCGGAGCATATTCTCAAGAGTCTGGTGGTAACGCTCCAAGGTACCTTGTGTCTCCGGATGGTAGGGACTGCTCTTGATGTGTGTGATGCCAAGTTGAGCTAATGACTGCTGGAAGTTGTTGGAAAGGAAATTAGACCCTATATCTGACTGAACCTCACAGGGCAAACCAAACTTTGTAAAGAAATCTATCAAAACTCTAACCACTGCCTTAGCGTAGAGGTATCACCTCAGACTACCTCGTGGAGTGGTCGAGTGAGCAGATATGAGTTACCGCTAGAAGCTGGGGGCAAGGGTCCTACCATATCAATAATTAACCGGGAAAAAGGGGGATCAATGGCACGAATGGGGACAAAAAGGGCTTTAGGGACAGACTGATTTGGCTTACCCATTACTTGGCAGGTATGACAATGTTTAACAAACTTAACCACATATGCTGCCATGCGGGGCCAGTAGAACTCCACACGCAGCCTCTCCATGGTCTTCCTTACACCCATGTGACTTGCAAATGGAGTAGAATGGGCCAGTTGAATTTACTCCTGCCTGCACACATTAGGTACTATGATCTGATGGTAATCCCACATCCCATCATCTACATTCACGTGAGGGGGTCTCCACCGTCTCCACAAAATCTCATCTTTCACATAAAAACATCCACCCTTCCCGTTCTTAAAATCATCCACTGCACACAACTTCAACTTCTGAATCTCCTGGTCTCCAGACTGCAACTCCTTTAACTTCTCAATGTTCACCTTCTCCAACAGAACTGGTGGAATATCTTCCAGTGAACCCATAGATGTCTCCACCAAAGATATCTCACTGTCTGATTGTTTCGTGTCTTCGGACGTTGGACTAACTGTTGCCTCTGGTACGATAGTGCAGGGCACACTACAAGCAACCCTCTCCTGTCGACCCCTCTCTGCACGTGACATGGACCTAGTAACTGCACAGACTGGGAGTATCTCTGCATCATTGGGATCAACCTGCCAAGGAACTTCGGACACTGGCACCTGTGACATAACTGGAGTGGTAATCTCCTCACCTCTCACTAGGTCACTGCCAAGTATTAAATCAACACCACTCTCAGATAAATAATTCACAACATCCAATCATGCCAATCCATCAAACATCTGACATTTAACCTCACAAGAAACTAGCAGCACAGTCTTTGCACCCGTTACTCCCCTAACCAGAACAAACTCTCCTCCTGCAGCATCAAAAACTTCATTATTTGGCCTTACCCACAAAGAAATTGAAGAACCAGTGTCACGAAGAATGCGTACAGGATGCTGCATGTCATTCACCTTCACCGAACCAGGATACAGGTAGGGGGCATACGAAGAAGCAGGGGCAACACTGCTCGTCACCGCCTGTACCACACCTCCTGAAACAGTGGGCTCTGACACAACTGTGGCCTCCTTCTTCCCATCTTCCGGCACAACATCAACCCTAGATGGGGGTAAAACATAAGAGTTTCCCTGACTAACAACTGGGGAACCAACTGAAGGGGTAACCATGGGAGCTCCACGAGAAACAAAGCTCACTGGCTTCACAACACCTGACTTTTGCCAACATCTATCTACAGTGTGACCTGGCTTCTTGCAATATGAGCAAGTAAATGGGCGGCGTTAGGTTTTAGGGAAATGTGAGGTGTATCAGGTTTGGGTGTGGAGTAATTTGTGGAGTTGGGCTTCTGAGATGGTTGTTTGGGGAGCTGAGAGGGATAACACTTTTGAGGAACACTCCCAGGAACTTCCTTACCCTTATTCAGAATCTTAAACAATAAATAATCATCTACATAAACTGCAGCTCCAGCAGCATTCTTAACTTTCTTATCAGCAAGGTAAGTTCTTAAATCTGCATCAGTCTTATCAAGGAAGTTCTCGAGGATAACAAATTCCTTAAGCTTAACATAAGATTCTGAGACATCCTCACTTCGCATCCATTGATTAAATGAATCAGTCATCTGCCTACTGAAATCTACAAAAATGTCATGAGGGAGCTTCTTACAATTCCTAAATTTATGTCTTTAAGCTTCAGGTCTCATCCCGCATGCACGCAGTATGGCTTTCTTAAATACCTCGTAATCCTGTGATTCTTGGTGTCTACAACTGTCATATGCCTTCAACGCTTTACCTTAGATTACTGTCTCTGGGCCACTTGTTACCTGTAGCAATATTCTCAAATCTGTCAAAGAACTCCAGTACTAAGCACTCATCGACTGGGGAAACTAATTTAGTGGATTCAGCGGCTCTAAATTATGAAAAAGAATGGGAAAATTGGTTGGGGCACTTGGACAATTCGTATACATTCAAAGTTAAGCTTCATATGCTGCAGATTAGTATTCTCCTCCTCCTTCTTCACCCCCTGAAGCTGTAGTTTAAGCTGTAACATCCTATACTCATCATCGCGCTTAGCCTGTTCTGCATCAGTAAATTCTTTCTCCTGGATGACAGTGTCCTCAGCTAAAGTATCATGGGGTGAATGAACTGATCTAGAAACTGATTCAAGGTCTAGCAAGGATCCTGCGACTTCGTATGGATTTGTGCCAAACTGTCGGTGGCAAATTAAGTTAACTAACGGGAAGGCACTACCTAACTCACTCTGAATTTCATGAGCTTGGGCAACCAAGATTAACTCCTGCCTCTGCAACCTCCTAACCTTATCCTCCGTTGGTCCTGAGTTGATGAAGTCAACTGCATCTTGTTGACTCACGATGTGTAGGGGCGCCACAGTAACATCACTAGTTCTACACTCCATAATGACAGCCGCAATGGCACAATAATAATCAAAACATCAGGGTATTATCCTGGCAAGGTAAAGTCAATATATATGTTACGAGATGGGAGTAGGCTACACCAGATAACTAAATCTGACTGCGTAACAAAACTGAGAAAAACAAAGTGAAAAGGGAAGTGCTCAAATAATTACTGAAAAACAATAAAAAGACACTAACTCCAGTCTCACAACACAAGTTCAAAAGTAAATAAAATTAGCTGACGTTAGCAAGGGCAAAATAAAAATGAAAAATATCTAATAAAACCTATCTATCTATCTATAGCCCGACGCCCTAACCCCTCAAAAGGTGGCCACAGACAAATCGCCTCGAAGTCGCTCTGTCACCCAACATTTGACTACCCTCCCCTCAACTCACTCCCCCCTCCCTCATATTCCTCTCAACTCCATCCTTCCACCTCATCCTAGGTCTTCCCCTCCCTCTCCGTCCCTCCACCTCACCTACATACACCCTCTTAGTCAGTCTTTCATTCTCTATTCTCTCCATATGTCCTAACCACCTCAGTGTATTTCTCCCAATCTTATCAACCACATCCACATCCACCTCACAACGTTCTTTCACTACTTCATTCGTCAACCTGTCCCTCCATGCCACTCCACATGCTCCTCTCAAGTAGCTTATTTCAACTCTCACTCTTGACTTGTTCCCCTCTAGCAAGATCCACGCCTCGCTCCCATACGCCAGGGTAGGGATCATAATACTATCATGCAGTGACTTCTTAACTTCCATACTCACCTCCCTATTTCTCATCACAGCTTTCAGTGAACCAACAACCTTCCCTCCCTGCTGTATCTATCACGCACTTCATCCCCCAACGTTCCATTCTTACTCATCACACTACCCCAGTACTTGAATGCACTCACATTCTCCATATCCTCGCCATCCAACCTCACCGTGGATTCTGTTACTTCATTCCTTTCATACACCATAACTTTACTTTTGTTTACATTAATTTTCAGATTCTTCTTCCTACACACTGTCCCAAATTCATTCACCAAACATTGCAACTCCCATTCATCTTCACTCAAAAAATACTGTATCATCAGTAAACAACAACACCAGAATCTTCCAAATCTCACCCTCATTCATTAGAGCCAGACCCACATCCACTACCCTACCTTGCACCTCCTTTACAACCCCATCCATGTATATAGTAAATAGCCATGGAGACATCACACAACCCTGTTTCAGTCCCACACTGAGATCAAAGAACTCACTCAGCTCACCATCCACTCGCACCGTAGCCCTAGCTCCTTCATACATACTCTTCACAGCACTCAATAATTTCCCCTACACTCCATATAATCTCAATACCTTCCACATACTTGGTCTGTCTATTCTGTCATAAGCTTTTTCCAAATCCATGAAGGCAGCATACACTTTCTTTCCCTTCTATAGATACTTCTCCACTAAACATCTTAGAACAATTATCTGATCTACACACCCTTTTCCCTTCCTAAACCCCCTTGTTCTTCTCTAATTAGCTCCTCTGTTATATGTCTAACCCTATCAATGAATTTTATACCATATATTTTTCCAGTCACACTAAGAAGGCAAATACCCCTATGTTTACCACATACTTCTCTTTCCCATAATTATACCTGATTTACGGTCCTCCGGAACCCTTTCCTCTTCCCAAGCCAATCTACATAACTTCCATATCCACTCCACTACAATGTCACCCCCATACCTCAGCATTTCAGCACACACTCCATCAATTCCTGGGGCCTTTTCCATCTTGATCTTCTTCATTGCTTCCACTATTTCGGTCCTACTGATCTCTTCCTCCCTCCTCTCATCTCTCCTTCTCCCAGCCATTCCCCAGCCACTTATACTCGCACTGCTCTCACTCACTACATTCAACAGATCCTCAAAGTGCTCCTTCCATCTCATCAATTTCTCTTTCTTCTCCGCCAACAATCTATTATTTCTATCTTTCACTCCCCTACTATTTCCCGTTACTTTCTTTACCTCCTTCCAAAACAATTTCTTACTCTCTCTCCATTTCACACTCAGATTCCTCCCAAATTCTTCATCCACTTCTTACTCTCCTTCACCAATCTCTTCTCTGCCCTTCTCCTGCTCACATATACCTCTCTCTTCTCTCTCTCATCTTCTCTCCTACCTCTACTTGCTAGCCATCCACTATGTGCCTTCTTCTTTTGTTACACAGCTCTTTTCACCTCATCATTCCACCATGCTGTCCCTTGCACACCCCTGCATCTCCTCCTCACTCCGCAAACCAACTCACACCCTGCACCTATCTCTTCCGTGAATATCTTACATACGTCTTCCACCCCTTCCATCTGCTCTAACTCATACTTTCCCAGTCTTTCTTCCACTATGCTCTTATACTCTGCCATTCTCTCACTGTCTTGCAATTTCTCCACTCATCTCACAGGAGCTGTTTCCTCCTGTCTTCCCCTTCGTGTCTTCAACCATTTTCTTTGCAGCCTTAACTTGGCCATCACTATGTGATGGTCCGAGATTCTATTCCCCCACCCTCTCCACACTCTTGCATCCAACGCTTGTCTTCTCAATCGCTCATCCACACACACGTAGTCTATCAATGCCTTTCGTTCAACAAGCTCACCATCCATCCTCCTCATAACCCTCCATGTATACCTGTGAATCATCATAATATAATACTAGCTAATAATATTTACAAAATATACAATGAGACAATGAAACACAAAAGAATGAGAAAAACAAGCAACTTGATCATACCCTGAATAATTACACTAAAGTCTGGGAATAAACTTGCCAGACAAAAGAAATAAAATCATACAAAAAGAGATAACTAAGCTGCACTCTGTAATTGCCACTAATGATTATAACAATAATACTTGCGACTGGATGCCGATACGAAATGAAAAGATGTTCAGAAATATATACAACACACAAAATACTGCTTCTCCTCCCTCTCTAATCTCCAGTCCAAACACTCCCTCTCTCGATGCCAATCCCCAAAAAACTCTCTTCCCTCCAAAATTCTCTCACTTATATACCCTCCAGCCGTGTGCACGCATCAACGCGCAGCTAGAGGCAGATGAGAAATATACAGAATAGAGTTAAGCAAATTAATCTCTCCCTATACTTCAAACGTTATAAATATTGCTAGTGAATACAAATCTGTATGTTGCCTGTTTAAGCTCCACCATAAGTCACTGATATTACAAACAATTTTAGTCACAACGTGTCGAGAAAGCAAACAGAATTAACTAAGACTTTATAAATGTGTTTGCACCGAACAGGCAACATTATAGCGAGTGCATGTGCGTACATGCTAGCATACACAGCATTGACACACTCACACACACACACACACACATGCCCAGCGACACGCACGCACTATAAATACATTTATAATATACAGAAAATACATAGACATTCTTACATAACAATCTCTCAAGGCGGTCAGAGATTCAGGCAGGGTGCTGTGCAAGCTGTTCTAGGTCATTATGGATAGAAAAGATGTAGGCTTGTCTACCAGTTGGATTAGTGAAAAGGGAGCAGAGCCAAAGGTAGTGGTGAACAATGAATTCACCAAGAATGGGGATTTCAGAAAAATGAGAAACTGATGTGTTCCATGTTAGAAGTAAGATACTGGAAGAATTTTTCAGTCAGCAGATCTGTGGGACAAGTAAACAGCACATATATATTTAGTCGGTGAATGACAGACTAGTCGAGGCCAGAGAGGAGAGATTTCAGCAGACAACTTTAGGAACATGAGAGCAAGTTATGAGGTTTGTGTATTTGCAGAAAAGCCACCTTTGGCTTTGAAGTGTGTATAGAGAAAATAGGAGCATACAGAGAAGAGATAGTAATCAGTCCCCTCAGACAGCTGAATCTCAGTGAGGAGGAAAATGTGAAATTTAGAGGAAGAGAGGTGGTGTTCAACAGAAAGAAAAACAGAGGAAAGGACACAAATGTTGCAGAAATTAATAAGAAGTAAATCAGACAGTGGTTCAAGTCCTCTCTCTGGGCCGTCATTGGGAGAGGTGCGGATGGTTGTCACTTCTAAGGTCCTCTCCTCCCTGGGAACTTGAAGGCTGTTTTTTTTTTTCTTTTTTTAACAAGGTGTGGCATGTAATCTGCATGTAGTTTAGTGTTGATAGAAGAACTTCTGTTGGAGAGTATGCTGGCCTATCCTCTGTGTTACTGAAACTCTGAGAATGTTCTGCAAAGGGTCAGAAGCTAGTCCTGAGGTCTGATGAAAAGGCAGCTCTGGTCACCCTGTCATCAACTTTCCATCCACCTTGGAAATACTGCCCTGTTCGTCTGGTGCTACAGTCTGCTCTCTACGGTGAAGATATTATCTTGCATGGTGAAATCAGTTCACTCGGTGTAAACGTAGTACGTTATGTAAAAGCGAATGATAATCCCATTAATGGTGAGCCCGCGACCGATCATGGTGCGTTGTATGGTACTGCTATTTTGTGGACGTTTTAATAGCCCTTTCATCCGTAGTCTTGATGCATTTTTAACCAACATGCAGCATCAGAACTGGAAAAGACACTTAATTTTTTCAGTCGCAAATTTGTTGCTTTCTAGTATCTCTTCCTAGTTCCAATGATGTGGTATGACACCAGTAGCAGTGGTAACAAAATATTGTACAACTTGAACTGGATCAAAAAGCTTGTAAGGAGTGGAACGTACTGGTAAATCGGCACATAGTAATGGCATTAGAAAAAGTATTACCTCAGGCACATTGTGTAATATGTCAACCCACTGCATTCCGGTTACATATGGATACATTGCAACGTTTTGTCGCACTCAGTCCCAATAATGTATCAATACATTTTGCAATTATGAGGTCCGTCATTTGCACATTTTTCAATTTTCGTGCGTGCTTTTTGGTATGTATACGTGGGGCACCTACCTCTACCCGCCATCAGGTGGAGACACTGCCTTATCCCATGTGACATCCCCCTCCACGCCGTTGTCTCAGCAACTCACCTGTTACCAGTGACCTGGCCAGTAAAGACATGTCATGCCACAGTATGAAATTCAAGATGAGAGTGATTCCCCAATCGATGACGATGTGAATGGCAAAGATTACGTGGTGCCTGAGGAAGAAACAAGCATAAGTGGTGAGGAGGTAACGTTGCCAAGGAAGGTGCGGTATGTTGATGTGTTCAGTGAGTGAAACAATGCTTATATAGACCACATTATTGTGTGAAAACCAATATATTCTTGCACTACATATAAATTCATACCAAATGAACAAATATCTACCTATTCTGAGTGGTTTGCAGTACTTACTGCCACCATAGAAAATGCGTCACCCACAGCACGGCTCAAGGGAACACGGTACCAGGTGTTTAACCCCTTAAACGCGGATCGTCGCGTTTGCGACGCTCAGCGAAAAGGACATAATGGCGGATCTTCGTGTTTGCGACGCTCGGCGAAAAGGACATAATGGCGGATCTTCGCGTTTGCGATTCTAGTAAATTTTGAATAACCGCGGGCAAGCAGGCTCCAGCTGGTATTGTCTATCAGTACCGCCACCCTTTAGCTACTTTTAGTACACTTGACCTTTGTACCACTGACCCCCGTTGTTGCCAAGTATAATTTTTTTTACCCACCCACGCACCGCTGCCCGGCCCCCCCTCGTCGTGCGGTATGGCAGCACGCAGACAGCTCAGACGTGTCAATCTGTGCCTTCCTCTCGCAAGCACTTTATGCTAATTGGAAACGCTTGTTTCCCCAGTTGTCACACTAGCATTTTTTCCCGCGATTTGCCCCTGTTTAGCGTCAGTTTACCGCAATCTTTGAAGGTGACACCATGTCTCACTCAAGCTCTTCCGAGTCTGTGCCTTCCAGCCCTCCGAAAAAGGGCTTTGTGACCTCTACCCCGTCCAAACCCTTACTAGGAAGTGCTAAGGGCCTTAGTGACTCGGCTATAGGCATTGAATTATTGAAAGCGTCAATGGATTATGGTAGTGACGTTGGAGTGTTATCGAGCCATGCCGAATCAGACATTCTATCGAGTGCTGAGTCTGAGGTGCCTGAAGTGACAATTCCTGTGCCTAGCACCTCAACAGGCAAGGCTCCAGTGAAAAGGGGAATAGTGTATGGGAAGGGGGCCAAGAGGAAGAGAAGTGGTGACCCCGGTTCCCAGCCATTGTCTTCCTCAGACCGGCCATTGTCCCCTACACCAGGTCACGCCGCCGCCATACCGCCTCGCACTCCCAGCCCCATTCTCTCGTCATCTTCTTCTGCTGTGCTTTCTCCTGAGTCTTCGGAGTCTCCTTCACCACCTCGGAAGGGAAGTAGGCAGTCTGGTTTGCGTAGAGGTTTTCGTAGGCCCCGTGTTCGTGCTGGCATGAGTAGGAAAGTGTCTCCTAGTGTTAGAATTAGTGGTAAGGTTTCTCGCACTAGGCAACTCACCACTCGGACTACTGCGAGTGACCTTGAACCTTCTCCTTATCTCCCCACCACCACCACCACCACACAGACACGACCTAGCTCACCCTCTGCCACACGGCCTGCCTCACCCACTGCCACACGGCCTGCCTCACCCCCCGCCGCCCCCACCCCCTCCCAGCCTAGGCAGGGCACTCTGGATGCCTTCGTGTGGTCTGAGGGCTCAGATTTTGTGCCAGAGGATCTGCCCTTTGATGCCACTGGGTGTGGGATACAGGCTGACTTCCCTGTCCCCGAGGATGGTGAATGTCTGGACTACCTGTTGGCCTTCCTGGATAACGAAGTCATGGAGCAGATTTGTACCGAGACGAACGGGTACGAAGGGCAATCTGCTGCAGTTCGTGAAGGTGAAGGTGAAGCTGCAACGTCATCCACGTCGCGGATGGCAGCATGGGTTCCTGTGACGATCCGGGAACTATGTGTATTCATCGGCTTCATGCTTCTCATGCCACATAACTGAAAGCACAAGCTCGAGGAGTACTGGAGTGCTGACGATCTTTGCCCCTCACCCATCTTCAACAAGTACATGAGTCGTGATCCTTTCAGGCAACTCATGACGTACCTTCACTTTGCCAACAACGATGAGCCTTCCCAAACTGACCCCCTATGGAAAGTGAGGGGAATCCTGAACCTGATCAAGGACAAGTTTATGACGTTCCTTCGGCCCTTCAAGAAAGTTGTGATTGACGAGTCCTTGGTTTTGTTCAGGGGCCGTGTTCGGTTCGTGCAGTATATTTCTAGCAAACGCCACTGCTTTGGAATAAAGTTTTTCGTGCTGTGCGACTGCAAGATGGGGTTCATCCTAGACTTCGTTATCTACACCGCCAGCAATGTGGACTTGGACAAGACTGACCCCCTTGGATTCTCTGGTTCTGTGGTGAAAGTGCTTCTGGAAAAGTACTTTGGCGGGAATCATGTCCTGTATATGGACAATTATTATACAGCTCCCAAACTCGCCAAGTACCTTTCAGAGCACGGCGTCGGATCCTGTGGCACTGACCGGAGCAATAGGGCACACTACCCTGCCTTCCCCGAGGCTGAAAGATTAAAGTGGGGAGACGTGCACCTGAAAAAATCGGACAAGATGCTGGCAATCAGGTGGCACGACAAGAGGATCGTCAATGTGCTCACCACAGTTCACAAGGGGGAAATGCAAGCCACAGGGAAGGTCGACAGAAGGACTGGCGATCCTGTGATGAAGCCTGATGCTGTAATTGACTACAACGTCAATATGCGGCTGGTGGACAAGTCAGATATGATGATCGGAGAGATAGACTGCTTGAGGAGGAACCGTCGCTGGTACAGGAAGGTGTTCTTGCACTTGCTTGATATGTGCATGCTGAATGCCTTCATCCTGTATAAGATCAAGAACGGGAAGCCAGCAAACTACTCTCTCCGGCGTTTTTCTAAGACTTGTGTGTACCAGCTGCTTCAGCGTTTTGGGCAGGTACTGCCATCAGATCCCAGGCGCCACTCACACACACCTCCAGACCGCCTACAGTGCCAGGACTACCTTCAGCGACACCGCCTGGAGCCACTGCCTAGCACTGCCAAGAGGGGAAAAGCACTGAGGAGGTGTCATGTGTGCAGCCACACTACCAGGCAAGACAGAACATTTAGGCGCACCTCCTTGCAGTGCAAAGAGTGCAAAATTCCCCTCTGCGCTTACCCGTGTTTCTTTGACTACCACAGCCTGACTAGATATTGAAAATAAGGATAAGAATCTTGTAAATAATACTGAGAGTGACAGTGATACTAGTGTTTAGTTTTCTTGTACGTACTGACAGTGACAGTCTGTTGAGTGTAAATTAGTGTATGTAGTTGTAAAAGCACTGACTGTGACAGTGATTTCAGTGTAAATAATTGTACATAGTAATAATATAAGTACTGAGAGTGACAGTCACTCCAGTGTAAGAAGTTGAAAGCATATTTTTCTATTCTATGTTCTGACAGTGACAGTTTGGTGTGTAGAAAATATTATTTTTATAACTAATGACAGTGACACTGATGAATAAGGCACTAAACTGACAGCGAGAGTGAAAGTGAGAGATAGAAATGAAGTGCGAGTGGCCGACAGGAGCGAGAATAAAGTGCCTGCCGTAAGGCAGAATAAGATCGCGCCGCCGCGGTGGTCTTTCTCATTCCCGCTTCACAATACTGGCAGTGACAGTGATTTTTATGGCCGTAATAGTGCCAAGCGAGCCTTTGGGAAGTACTATGAAGGAAAATTCCATAGATGATGGAATCTGTGAGAGCTTATAGTCGACCAGTTCCTTCAAACTGAAATCCTCAGAATCCATAAGTCCCAGGGTCCTGTTGAAAATAACTTCATTGTCAAATGTTAACTCACCACGAACTTGTAGTGTTATGTGCTTTCTTTTTGTTGCCATGGTGGTTATGGGGCAACTGAAAGGAACATAGAATCCTTGTGGAAGCTTTCTCTCATAGTTTTCAAAGCATTCTCTTCCTAACTCCAAAGCTTTGTTGACAGTGGTATATGTGCCTGCTGTCTGCCCAGTAACAATGTTAAAGAGTTTATGGAGATGACCAGTAGGGTCCAGTGGATCGATACATTGGTGCAGCTTTTGTCGTAGTTTTAGTCTGTCAGATGCAAATGTTTGCATTCGTGCAGGTGACTCCTCTTTGCGGTACTTCAAAGGTTGATCAATGCTGTCCTTCATAACTTGGATGTCGTGAACATGCACACTGCAGGAATGAAGGCTAAGTGTCAATAATTGTGTGGCACTGCTGCTCAAAGCAGTTCCAGTTAAACCACTTTGACTGTGTCCAAAGTATATTAAAGTTGTCTCAATGCACATGTCACTCCATGTAGAAATTGATGCACCACCTGTATGTCTCATAGTGTGTTGACCTTTGAGGATCATATCAGATACTTCAGATGGGAGTGCCTCAATGGGTCGCAGATGGTGGAGGCCATACAGAGAATAGTTCACATGGCCAGATGCAAAAAAGGATGGCATCATCTGCTACATCGTCCACAAATGAAGGGGCCAGTCTGATTCATGCTCTGCTCGTGTAAAAGCCATCATAATGAGCACGGGATATAAGAAGCAGTCCACCGAGAGCTTAGCAGCTTTACTCTGGATTGATGCATATAACATCAAACTGTCTAAAGCCTCAAAAGAATTCACGTATCCAATACATTTCCTAAGAAGTTCCTCAATAAGCAGTCTGAATGCTCTAACGTTCCGTGGGTACTTCTTTCCGGAGAGTACTTTTGGTGCTTCCCCAAAAGCATGCTTCAGAATGTCTGCAAGACCAGAATCAATCATCAACTTTCAACTGACCCACAAAAGCTCATTATGGTGTGGAGGTCTCCAAAGTGAGAATATATATTCTTGATGATCTGGAGATGGCTATATGTGGTCCAAAATGACTGTACAACTGCTGGTCTGCTGTGATTACAAAAATTGTTGACGACAGTCAGTAGTTAAGGACTGTTCTTTGATCAAAGCCTTTTTTTATTGATGATGGATCTGAAAGTTTTGGGTCAATTGAAGGCCTATATCGAGTCACAGTAGCTGTCGAATTGTATGGTTCTGTTCACGTGCCACTTTCGTGATGCGTCCACCATAGTCACAGACATCCCTATCCACGAGCACAGACTTCAGGAACTGAATATTCAACTCTTGGGTTCTGGTCAGACTAATGACCTCGCATCTTTTCAAATGATTGTGTTCACCAACATTTACCAAAAGTGGAACTGGCATACCAGGATTGTTTTGGTCCTTGGTAGTGTTGTACTGGAACGTCATCAATGGGCAGCATCAAGTTGAACTTACTAATATGGAGAATTCTGTGTTCATCCTCTTTGCAGTTGCAGTACATGGTTCAGGTGTTGACTGGGACATCAGCATGGCAAAGGTATGGGTAGATTTTAAATAATTTAAAGATGAAATGTTAGCATCATAGTTATCAATTACTGCTTGAATTAAGCCACCTTTAGCAGTTAACAATCCTTGAGAATTGCCAATTTCTGCAGCATTGTGAGCAGCGGAGGATTTGAAGTGTAACACTTCGTCATATGAGATATGAGCATGTAACTGAGAAGTCATGTAGAGTGTTAATCGGATGATTCTTTCTGGCCAATACACCTAATGCAATTTGCAGCATATAGGGCTTGTTTGCTATTGCACTGGTTACCATGTTTCCAAAAAGGAGTGAAGTTAGTGACCCCCTAGAGTTTAGGGCTAATTTCTGATAATAATGACAGCAATGTGCCACTGGATTCAGAAAGTGCAATTCCTTCATTCACTGTGGTGCAGTAAGTTTTTGTCCAAATCAATGACTTTAGATTCAAGAAGAACCTGCTTTGTAATATATCTCATTGCACGATAATCATCATTGTCCTCAACCAACTGCACCAACTGAGAAGCACATGTTCTGCATACAGGAAGAGTTGCTATCCCTTTGGATGAGAGAAGCAGTAAGCGCTCACCATTGTGCTTCGATATAGCATCAATAAGGGTAGGTCTTTGAAGCTTTGTACCATTATTATCAGTGTAATGTTTGTGAACCTCAGTTGTCGACCATAACTTGTCCATATCAGACTCCATATGTTTGATGAGCTGATTAAATGCAACACCCTTCTGAGGTATACTTTCTACTACCATTGCGCAGTTCAGTTACCCGGGGCTCATAAACGCTGGTCTACAGTCTCAAGGTAATGTTCATCAGCTGTAGGCTATGTAGATCACTCACTGCATCAAGTACACGAAGTTCGAGTCTTTGTCCCACTGGTCATTTCGTTCATGGCATATGTAAAGAATACTATCTTTGAATGTTTTGTCCCTTGGCCCAGAGTTTATAGTGAGGCATCGGCTTACGGGTCTCCACCTGACTGGATGTGGGGGATCCCGTTCTTCCATGCATTCCTCGCCGCAGAATATGCAGCGGGTCTGAAAACTGAATCCAGAATCACTACCGGATGGTCTTGATCTTTTCTGCGGTGGAGATTCGCTCAAAGATCGATGTCATGACAGTAAGAATTTGTTGATTTTGTGCTTTGACGTGTACCGTGACACTCAGGATCTGTGACAGGGTACAGTATATACCTTAGCATTTCTGATACAAGACTCTAAGTCTTTTGGTAATACGTCACCACGTTGTTTGCTTACAATGATGATTGATTGAAATCTGTCATGGCCTGCATCAGACAATGCTTGGCTAGCAGGTTCGCTGCATTTACCCATACGTTTGAAGTAACGCTCAGCCATCTTCATCTGTATTTTCGAATATCAGCATACATTCAGTCTGCAAAAGAAAAAACATTTGTTACATTCACCACCACCACCAGTTGCATGCATATATTTCATTTGAAGATACCAGTTGCATACTGTTGTTTTCACCATCACCGTGATACAAGAGAGTACAGATATGACTGAAAAGAAATAAACAAAACATAGTTCTGCCAGTAATCATTGTCACCATCTAATAAAAATAATCATTTCATTATGATAATCAAATGCACATACATTGTGATAAAATATTTAATTAAGCATCAGTTGACAAAAAATACTGTATATATCAACCATCACCCTTTGATCTTAGTCACCAGCCTGAACAATGTATTTTTCTTGACATCCTATTACTGCCCTACGGCATCTGTACAATGATTAATACTAGTGTAATTATACAGGAAACGATCTTACAACATTTTTATGTTCATAAAACGATTCCTTGACTGAAAATATGTATGAAACGATATTACAATAAATAAAATTGGTAAATAATTGAAGATTTTGTGACCTGCTGAACTGTGCGACTTAGCGTGGCGACTATCTTGAAATTCTCAAACCACTCAGTGATGCCAGCAGGGCATTCTGCAGATTCTCATTCTATTTGCCTTGCCCTGTCAAAATCAACCATAACCTGCTGGGCGGGGGGTATTTTTGCAAGGTATAGCCCCTGGCTGCTAGACTACTAACCTGACCTATACATTTTATACCTATTCATCCACTTAAAGTGCTGAAAATGCCTGAAAATTAAACACATACAAAATCCTGATTTTTTTTTTTACATAATGTGCATATAATAATTTTGTTATCTGTACCAGCGGGCACATGACATACACTTATTTTTTTCATCACTGTTTTGTAAATCTCACACATTTGAAAATTTTTGATGTCATGAAAAGTAGTGAGGTGTGAGGCTGAGAGGAAGACCACGAATGCGATGGATGGACAGTGTGAAGAGAGCATTGGATGCGAGAGGGATGACTGTTGAGCAAGGAAGAGTGGCTGCACGTGATATGAATTATTGGAGAGAAATTGTGAATGAATAAATGATGACGCAGCCCTGAGAGGATATTCTCCCTCATTTGGTCTGATCAGCTGATCAGCTCAGATGCGGGTAAGGGAATGGGTTCATTATGATGTGGCAGGGGTAAACCAACTCTGCTGTCAGGCCCTGCTTCGGATGTCGCTGATTGCACTGCGCAGTTGACCCTCGCGTGGTGTGGTGCAGTTAGGATCTGTCCCTTTTCCCCCTGGGGCTAAGATGCGAATGAATGTGTGTGTGTGGATGAGTAAATTGGGAGTGTGTTGTCCTGTCTCGGCTAACTCCCTTTCTTTGGGGGAAGCAGCCTAGGTATATATATATATATATATATATATATATATATATATATATATATATATATATATATATATATATATATATATATATATATATATATATATATATATATATATATATAATAGACGAAAAGTGGCATTTACTCATATATTTATTTCTTGCTCTTTGTGTTTGTATATGTATTTTTGTTTTTTATTTGCATTAAATGTCAAATATAAGCTGAGGTCTTTAACGATGCTACCCATTCACCTATCTATGATCTGTAGAATAAGAGAGAGGTTAACACGAAAATGAGAGAGAGAGAGAGAGAGAGAGAGAGAGAGAGAGAGAGAGAGAGAGAGAGAGAGAGAGAGAGAGAGAGAGAGAGAGAGAGAGAGAGAGAGAGAGAGAGAGAGAAACAGACAGACAGACAGAGAGTTAGAAAATATATAAGAAAAAATTGTAAGAAGCCAAAGGGTTAAGTAGTGGAGGCAGTATCTGAAAAAAAAACTTGGAATAAGGTAAAACAAAATAAGAGATGATGGGAAGGTTAAAAAGAAGGGAAGGAAAAAATGGTAGAATGCAAGTGGAGAACATAGAAAAGTCAACAAAAGAGAAGAGATTTGACTGAAATATTGAACGCAGACAACGAACAATGTGATACTACAATTAATTGGGAAATGACAAGGAGAAGTAGACAATGCGGAAGGGAAGTACAGACCAGCAGACTGAGGAATGCGAGGCACTAAAGAAAGTCAGAATGGTAATAACACCACAGGTTTATGGAGTGTGTTGCAAAATGTTGAAATATGGAAGAGGGGTTCTGACTGAATGGATAATGGAATATGTTAAGACAATCCTAGTACAATGGTAGAGGGCCTGAGGACTGGGAGACAGGTATATTAAATCCCTTGTACTGTACAATGGGAAAGGGTAATAAGAGTATGTGACAGTCATTGAAGTATCTATCTCCATATGTTTGTGAGGGAGATATATTGTAGGGCACCTGTCAACAGAGATTGTTAGAACAGTGGGAATATAAGGAAAGGAACAGAGGGGTTTTATGAATAGGAGGGGGTGTGTAGACTGGATAACTACCCTGAAATGTGTAATAAAAATGTTTAATGAATGAACAAAGCAGCATATTGCATTCAGGGATAAAGGTAGAGCATGCGACGGAGTTGACTGGCAATGAATTTGGAGGGTGTTGAGAATATAATTATATGTCATAAAATGTTACGAGTATGTACGAAAGCATGATATGGTAGTTCCTGTTGAAAATAAAGTGAGTTCATTATTACACAAAATGCATCAAAGTACAATTAACAATGCACATTAACTATACAGGATATACTGATTTTAATTATAATACAGTATATAGAACATAAAGTCCACAACCACGGATACTTCCAAACTGGACACAGTTGCCAAACAACATGCAGAACACTAGGCTACACAAGGAAAACTTCCCAGTACCAACATGACACACGACCGGAGAGCCACTTTACAAATCCATGTCCATAACCAAGGAGTGAATTGATGCAACACAAGCTCACAATATCCGGTACGGCAATGCAATACAACCCAGAGCCACATTCACACCACCCACACAAACATTCCGCCACAAGCGGCTCCATTTCGAGCACGGGGAAGAGATATTTTTATGGCACAAGCCGTCCAATACAAGCGAGTTGCGTGACAGTTACGACCATCCATCGGGACGGACCAGGTAGTTTTTATTGAGTTTTTACAAAAAGTACACGCAGACCATAGATCTGTGAAGTTGTTATTAGTGCAGCAACTGATGCAACGATTTATTATCTCTGACAAGGTGGGAAAAAATTGGACGGTGCTATTTCGAAAATAAAAAATGACGAAAATAGGAAAAATTATCCAAGAAAGAAAAATCACCCAACGAAATTAGGAAGAATAACCCAAGAACGAAAAATCACCCAATACAGATGAAGCAGCTTTTGACGAATAGTAGTGTCTTCTGCAACAGCGACGTTAAACGGATGAGAAAAGAAACCTGTGGATTGTTTTAGCTAATAATTTCATTATCCAAAATATTGTTTTCACTTCATAACTTTTTATGGGTAAAACTGTTTATATCTTAAGTGATTTGAAAATTTAATTCATCCGTGCACTAACAAAAAACACAGTTCATTATTCCACTAAGGTGAGACGTCTCAGTGAGGGAAGGGGTAAAGTAACGTTATTTTTATCCTTCTGCGTGTGGAAGGTCCGGCTTCATGAAAATAAAGGATTGTCTTTTATTTGCCAGAACGTAAACTTAAAAAAGTGTAAATAACGAATCAACTAATAACATCAGTAGGATGGAGTTATTGATAAATCGTTCTTCCATCTCCTATTACTGTATATATCTATATATCTGTATCTATATCTATCTCTCTACCTATCTGTCTGTCTCTCTGTCTATCTATATATATATATATATATATATATATATATCTATATATATATATATCCTTGTTCTAAAAGGGCTATTGGCAAATGAATGATATAAGACTGAGCAGTACGGATTATTTTATATATATATATATATATATATATATATAGATAGATAGATAGATAGATAGATAGATATAGATATATATATCCTTGTTCTAAAAGGGCTATTGGCAAATGAATGATATAAGACTGAGCAGTACGGATTATTTTTTAAACTTCCCATCACCCCAAAACAGAGAAACTGTCATCAGGCATCATTTGAAATTCCAGTCACAATCTGAATACGTCCTTTGTCATCGCAGATGAAACAAAAAAAAAAAAAAATAAAAAATAAAAATAACAGAATGACCAAGCGCACTGGGTGAATGGAGGGAGGAACCGAGAAAACGAAATTAAAGACGGGAGGGAAAGGGCCAGGTGCAACGGAGGAAAAAAAGAAAAAGTCCCACTCTGTTTAAATCGTCCAGCCTGAGGACATTAGGAGTATATGCATTTTATTCCCTAGGTTAGAAAAGACACGAATTTTGTTGACCGCTCAACCTGGAGTACAACCAGGGACCCCTGGGCAACAGACACTGTAGCTGTTTGTGTTTTAGGGTTTCGTTGGAACTTAGCATTATTGATACTCTTACTGACTATAGACATAAATATAATCTTTTATTCTCCCCTAACGTTCAGTCCTTTGCTTTCGGTATATATATATATATATATATATATATATATATATATATATATATATATATATATATATATATATATATCAATCCATCCATCCATCATCCAGTCCTACGTTGCCCCATGAGGAGCGTAGGAGCCCGGGGCTAGGCAGTTGGTCCTGACATTTAAGATGAGAGTGACCAACCTCACTCATCCCTGAGTGGCATTACGTGAGCAATAAACCCCAACCACCCCTTGGATATAAACCTTCACCGGCTCAATCCAATTGGAGCACAATAATAACCCACTAAACCACCAAGTGCCAAAATTTGGTTATATGGTTACCACCCAGCATAGTAGTTTCCTGGTGTACAGGAAACCATTTGGCTTGTCACTCGGTGTAGAGTCACCCATAGGCAGAAGAAAGAGGAAAGAATATATATATATATATATATATATATATATATATATATATATATATATATATATATATATATATATATATATATATATATATATATATATATATATATATATATATATACTACTACTACTCTGCGGCCAGGTTGTGCTAGGAAGAATACTGCCACCGTATTCCCTGCGTGTCGTAAAAGGCGACTAAAAGGGGCGGGGTGAGGGGACTAGGGACCCCCTCCTCTGTTTTTTAGTTCCTAAAAAGAGACAGGCCAGAGAAAGGGATGGGGGATGGAGTTATCCCCGTACCCTGAAGATTCGGTCTATGAATGTGCGTGGATGTAGTACGATTGAGGCTAAAAGGGAGGAGATTGGGAGAATGTTTGTGAGAAGAAAGTTAGATGTGTTAGCTTTGAGTGAAACGAAGATGAAAGGGAAGGGGGAATCTATGTTTGGAAGTGTGAATGGAAGAGTGTCAGGTGTTGATAGAGGAAGGGCAAGAGAAGGTGTGGCCTTGTTAGTGAGTCCGGAAGTATAGCAATGTGTGATTGAATGGAAGCAGGTGTAATCGAGACTGATGTGGGTGAAAGTGAAATTTGAACGTGAGTTGTGGGTGTTTGTGAGTGCATATGGGCCTGGTAGTGAAAGGGATGAACAAGAGAGGGAGTCTTTCTGGAATGATGTTGATGAGTGTCTGCAGAGTTTTGGAGCGAATGTGAATGTGGTAATGATGGGAGATCTGAATGCTAGAGTGGGAAATGTAGCAGTTGAAGGCGTAGTTGGTATGCATGGTGTGCCTGGAAGAAATGAAAATGGGGAACGAATGATAGCGATGTGTGTTGAGCGAGAGATGGTGATTGGGAATACGCTGTTTGAGAAGAAAGATATTTATAAGTATACATGGGTGAGACAGGAGGGTGGAAGGGTTGTTGATAGAGCCTTGATGGACTATGTGGTTGTGTCTAGGAATGTAATAGGAAGATTGTTGAATGTGAGAGTTCTGAGAGGGGAGGGTGGAGGTATGTCTGACCACTACCTGGTGGAGGGAAAGTTAAGAGTAGGTAAGAGATGGGTGAGAGCTAGGAGGGTTAGGTGTGGCAGGGAGGTTTTGAAAGTGAGTTGGATAAAAGAGAGAAAAAGATAGAGTATCAGGAGAAACTGAAAGATGAGTGGAACGCAGTGAAAGATCGGGAAAATGGCAGCGTGGAGGAGGAATGGCAGTTGTTTAAGAATGCTGTGATGGGGCATGCAGAAGAGGTGTGTGGTGTGAGACGTGTGGGTAGTGGTGTAAGAAAAGGAAGTGAATGGTGGTGCGAGGAAGTAAGTATGGCTGTGGCAGAGAAGAGACGTGCATATGAAGTGAGGCTGAAGAGGAAGGATGAGATGTCATATGAAAGGTATAAGGAAAAGGAATAGAGCGAGAAGGGCTGTGCGTGATGCTAAAGTGGCAGCAGATGAGAGGTGGGGTAGGCGGCTGACAGAGAATTTTCAACAGAATAAGAAAATGTTTTGGAAGGAGGTGAAAAGGGTGCGAAAGGGAGAGTCTGGGAAGGAAGAACGAGTAAAAGCAGAGGATGGAAGGATGTTAATTGAGATGGATGCAGTAAGGAAGAGATGGGCAGAGTATTTTGAAAGATTGTTAAATGTAGAGGAGGAAAGGGTGGCTGAGATTGTGGCGGATGGAAGGGTGCAAGGAATAAATGTGTTGGGAGAGTTGAATAATTCTTTGATCACGAAGGAGGAAGTGGAGAAGGCAGTAAAGGAGATGAAAACAGGGAAAGCTGCAGGTATGGATGGGTGTGCTGTGGAATGCCTGAAGGGTGGTGGAGTGACTATTGTTGACTGTTAGTAAGATTGTTGAATGTGTGCTTTGAGAAAGGTATGGTGCCAATTGACTGGGCAAGTGCTTGTGTGGTCCCGTTGTATAAAGGCAAGGGTGATAAGTATGAATGTACTAGCTTTAGGGGTATAAGTCTGTTGAGTGTTGTAGGTAAGGTGTATGGTAGAGTGTTAATTATGAGAGTTAGAGAGGGTACAGAGGTAGTGATTAGTGATGAGCAGTGTGGCTTTAGGAGAGGGAGGGGATGCGTTGATCAGGTGTTTGCTGTGAGACAAGTGTGTGAAAAGTATTTACCGAAAGGCAAGGATGTGTTTTGGGCATTTATGGATTTAGAGAAAGCGTATGATAGAATTGATAGGGAGGCTCTGTGGACTGTTTTAAGATTGTATGGACTTGATGGTAGGTTACTAAAAGGGGTGAAAAGTTTTTATGTAAATAGTAGAGCGTGTGTAAGAGTGGGAAATGCTGTGAGTGATTGGTTTCCCGTGAGAGTGGGGCTGCGGCAGGGATGTGTGATGTCACCTTGGTTGTTTAATATTTACATTGATGGTGTTGTAAGGGAGGTGAATGCAAGAGTTTTAGGTGGTCTGAGTCTGGTAAATGTTGATGGTGGAGAGTGGAATCTGAAGCAGCTGTTTGCAGATGATACTGCACTGGTGACTGATTCAGAGGAGAGATTGAGACAGTTGGTAGAGGAGTTTGGAAGGGTGTGCGAAAGGAGGAAATTGAAAGTAAATGAGAATAAGAGTAAAGTGATGAAGTGTACGAGGTTGATAGATGGTAGGGGGATGAATATAGTTTTGAATGGTGAGTTGCTTGAGGAGGTAGATTGTTTTAAATATCTAGGGTCACATGTTGCTGTGGATGGAAGAATAGATGCAGAAGTGAAGTTTAGAATAAATGAAGTAGGAAAGGTGCTGGGAGGAATGAAAAAAGTGTTTAAATGTCGTCGTTTAGAATGGATGTAAAGAGAAGGCTGTATGAGTGTGTTGTGTTACTGACTGCTTTATTTGGGGCTGTAACATGGAATATGTGTGTTGTAGAGAGGTTAAGTTTGAATGTAATGGAGATGAGGTGTCTGAGGAGTATGTGGAGGACGCGATGGATCGTGCGAAATGATGAAGTGCGAAGGAGAACTGGAGTTGTTCGGGAGATGGCTGGTAGAGTTGAGCAGAGGGTGTTGCGATGGTTTGGGCATATGGAGAGAATGGATAATGAGCGATTGGTGAAAAAGATAACTAGATCTGATGTGAGAGGTGTAAGGCTGAGAGGAAGACCACGAATAGGATGGATGGACAGTGTGAAGAGAGCGCTGGATGCGAGAGGGATGTCTGTTGAGCAAGGAAGAGTGGCTGTGCGTGACAGAAATAAATGGAGAGAAATTGTGAATGAATAAGTGATGACGCAGCCCTGAGTGGATATTCTCCCGCATTTGTCTGATCAGGTAGTCAGGTCAGGTGCGGGTAAGGGGATGGGTCTGTTTTGATGTGGCAGGGGTAAACCAGTTCTGCTGTCGGGCCCTGCTGCGGATGTCACTGATTGCATTGCGCAGTTGACCCTTGTGCGGTGTGGTGCGGTGAGGATCTGTCCGTTCTCCCCTTTGGGGCTAAGATGAGAATGAATGTGTTTGAACGGATGAGTAAATGGAGAGTGTGTCGTCCTGTCTCGGCTACCTCCCTTTCCTTGGGGGAAGCAGCCTAGGTATATATATATATATATATATATATATATATATGTGTGTGTGTGTGTGTGTGTGTGTGTGTGTATTGTAGTATACTGTGATCATTATTACTATTATTATTCTTTTTGTTATTATTATTATTATTTATTATTATTATTATTATTATTATTATTATTATTGCAACATCAATTAAAAAGATCCAAAACTTCAAAGGTGTAGGACTCGACGCCTCCTTACCATTGCAGATCTATAGATAAGAAACCATCACGCACTGTGTTGCTTCCTTTCTCTTAGTAAATGGGTGTAGCAGTGAGATTAAGTCGACACGGCAATTATGGTTCAGAAATGTATGGCGAATGATCATTTGCAATAAATTATTGGTCAAGCTAACCGCATCTGTGGTGTAGAAATACTCGCACCAACCACCTCGTCACTGCAGGTCTAAAGAAATGAAACAATCACTGGAAACATAATACGTTTCATGTCTCAGGTCTTTTATATTTACAGTGGCGAGGTGGCTTCTAGGCCTCCGTCAAATACTTTTTAAATCAGCCCAATGCTATATTGCAATTTGTCATTTTACATATATTTATAAACCACTGTACCCGCGTTGATTTAAACTCAGTGTAAGACCTTCCTCAATACGTCGGAGTGTCGAAACATAAGGTAAATATCACAGTGTTTGTAATGGTCTCACATCCTTTAGACCTGAAATTGCAAGATTATTTTGAAGCCTCTAACAATGATGTGCTTAACTGAACCAATATGTGGTATTTGCAAGTACAAGTACTGTAGTGCTGCATCATCACCATACAACAAATTTGAGATATTCCATCCATCACCATTCATTACCAACGCCATCCCTCTCTCCATTATTCGTGTTTTTTACTTCTCTCATCACCCCATCCATTTATATAATGGACAACCATGGGGACATCACACAACCCTGTCGCACGCCCACACCGATCGTGAACCATTCACTTAGGTGTCCATTTACCCTTACACATGCATCACTACCATCATATACACTCATGACGGCACCTAGCAACTTACCATCTATACCGTACTTGTGCGAAACCTTCCACAATCCTTCTCTATCTTGTCGTATGAGTTTTCCAGATCCATAAATGCCATAAACACCTTCTAGTTCTTCTCACAAGCCTTCTTCACTGTCTGTCTTAATGCAAATATTTGATCCACATATACTCGGCCACTCCTAAAGCCACCCTGTTCATCACATACTAAGACTTCTGATTAGCACTCTTACTTTATAATAATTCTTCCATACACCTTCCCTACCACACTCAATAAACTTATGCCACGATAATTCTTCCACTCACTTCGCTCACCTTTATCTTTGTACAAGGGTACAATCACAGCCTTTTTCCACTCCGCTGACACAGGTTCACCCATCCGTGCCTATTTACATCTCCAACAAGCACTTCATTCCGCTCTCTCCACTAGACTTAATCATCTCTGCATACACCTTATCAACCCCAGCTGCTTTCCCATTCATCCATCGCTTCACAGCGTTCTTCACCTGTGCAAGTGTCACATTTCCTGACACTGCATTCCTTCTCTGCACACCCTCAAAACCAATCATATTTACAGCCGCTCAGCTCTCTCTGTTCCGATTCATCAGACTTTCAAAATATTCTTTCCATCTGGTCCTTACTTCAAACCCATGGGCTAATAATCTATCACTTACATCCTTCACACTTTCACATTTCTTTCCGCTGTCACTTCTACATTTCCACACCTCTTTCCAAAACAACTTCCTATTTTCAGAGTAATTTGCATTCATTTTTCTTCCTAGATCATCATTTACCTCCTTCTTTTTCCTCTTCACTAAGCGCTTTACGTGCTTCTTGCTCTCAGCATATTCAGTTCTTATTTCAGTTAAACCCCTGTCCTGTAACCACTCTAGCTACTTCTCCCTCTTTTCCTCCACTGCTCTCTTAACCTCATCATCCCACCATGCCGTACCTTTCTCCTTTGTTGTTACTCTTGCCACATCACACACCGCTTAAGCATTTTTAACTAAGCAATCACTATATGCATTCCACAGGTTCTCCAGATCCATTTCATTCCAGTTCATTGATTTTAACTCCTCCCCTACTTTGGTCCTGTATTCATCTGCCATTTCTTTGATCCTCAGCTTTTCGACTTTTAGTCTTTCTCCCTGACTGCTCCTCTCTCTCCTGGTCCACTCCACTCCTCTCAGCTTGATATTGCATACCACAGTCGTATGATCTGACAGACCTCCACATTGTCCTCTCACGGCCGTCGTATCAGCAACCATTCCCATCATCGACTTCTCTACGAGCACGTAATCAATCGGGCTCCTTTCAACATGATCCCCGTTCCCTCTGTACCGTGTATATATATGTGCATCTTTATGTTTGAAATAAGAGTTACAAATGCACAACCTCCTTTCCTGACACATATTCTTCAGGCACTTCCCATTATCATTTTCCCATGGTACTCCATTACAACCCATTATGTCATCCTCAGGACCAGCGCCTACTCTTCCATTCATATCGCCTATAACGATCACTTTATATCTCCTGGGCATTTCTACCACTGCTTCATCCAGCTCATCCCGAAACCTGTCTTTCTCTCTCTCACTCCTGTCATCACACGGTGCATACCCAATTATTATTATTATTCTCATCAGTTCCAGCAGCATCCAGACCTCCTTTCCCACCGTGGGGACAGGTGAGGTGGAGTCCTGAGAGCAAGAGAGAACTAGACAAATCGAAATACTAATCAGTGATTACCCAAGTGAATGGACCACACTCCATTCACTCCACCTGATAGATCAAAACATTATCTGCACATAGATTCCCATTCACCTATCCGATTGAGCCAATCCGACGACTTTAAATTAAAAGGGGGTGTCAAATTCTAGTTACACACTCCCACACAAAATACATATCCATCCAGCTCGATCTATTGTCAGTTCTCTAGCCCCAATACCTTCTATACTTTTCTCTCTCTCTCTCTCTCTCTCTCTCTCTCTCTCTCTCTCTCTCTCTCTCTCTCTTTATTTATGTTTCTTACACACTCAGTTACCAATCAATTCACCCTGTTTTGGGGGACTTCCACGCCTCCTCCAACCTTTCAAGTCACTGAGGTATACCCTATTCACCGTTCTATTCAAACTCATTCTTTACACATGACCAAACACTTTAACCATACAATCTTCCATTCCAGTGTACGCAAACACTTTTACTCCGGATCTTTCAAGAATGGTATTGTTTCTTACCCCATCCACTCTCGACACTCTGTACATATTTCTTAGCATTCCCACCTCTACAGATTTTACTCGAATTTTCTAGTTATGCCACACTATACAGTAGTCTCACACCCGCATGGTAGAGCAGGCACTCAGACTCCTTCAGGCAAGGCTCTAGCAGGTGGTACACTCACAACTATATTTCTTCACAAGGCATTCATAGCACCAGCCACTTTCCTTCCTTGTGTCACAATACTTTCCACTACATTAGCAAATTAACCTTTCTTTTCTAATACTGCACAGATTCACTTAAACTCTCACAAATTTAAGTATTCTATCCAGTCACTGTTGAATAACACTGGAAATCAGCTCTCAACAACGATCACTTTGCTCTTGTCTACATTTTCTTTCAGAGGCAAGACACCTACAGACATTATACAAAACTTTGAACTAGTTGTAACTGATTACAGATGTATTTCCTCAATATCTATTTATCTATCTATCTATCTATCTATATCTATATCTATCTATCTATCTATATCTATATCTATCTATCTATCTATATATATATATATATATATATATATATATATATATATATATATATATATATATATATATATATATATGCAGCGCAACCATGGGGATAACTTTGATTCACGCTAACACAGTCCTTAAGTCAGTCACTCGGATAATCACCTACCCTTACTCATGTTTTATTGCCATTGTAAAAGCTTTTAATGGCACTCAGTAGCTTGCCATCTAATTCTACACCATACAGTACATACATAGTCTTCCATAATCCCTATATGGTTACCTTTTAGTAACAGTATGTATTTTTCAGCCCCATATTTTTTTTTCAATTGATAATGAATGGAGGAAGGAAAAACAAAGTCCATAGGTCTAAAGGCATCCTCCATTCATAAAATATTTATAACAACTGGATTTAAATTGAAGTGGATTAAATGTTTGTGGGAAACAACTCCCAGGAAGTGAATTCCAGTGAGTACTTCTGGGGATAAATGAATTTTGATAAGCAGAGGTTCTGCATTGCAGGGGAGAGAGTGTGAGTTCATGGGCTCTCCCAGCTGCCCGAGTATTTCGGGAGAAAATGTGAACGGGAGGCACAATTGAAGCCAGTTCGTCAGAGCACTTACGGTAAAAAAATCGATAAAATAATGCTAAAGAAGCAACATCTCTACGTACTGGTAAAGGAGGAAGGTCCTGCGTAATGGCAGGATTATTGATTATTCTAATGGCTTTATTTTGAATTGTCCAACTGCCTCAATGCAACCACTCCACATCCACTCCACAGTGGTGAGCAGTATTCGATCTGAGAACGCACATGATTTTTGTATATTGTGGCCATCTGCTCGTCAGTGAAGAACTCACGAACTCTGTACATAAGTCCCAATTATTTAGAAGCATTTTTAGCAAGGGATTTAACATAAGCTGTCCAGCTTAGGTTGGGGTTTAGAGTAACTCCTAGGATATCAATTGTAGTGGATATGGGAATATTGACATCATTTAAAATTATGTGAGAGTCTGAGGGATTCTTCCTGTTGGAGAAATTAATGTATTTAGTTTTCTGAGAATTAAATGAGACCAGATTTGTTTGTCCCCATTGATTAATTTTAGAAAGGTCCTGGTTCAGAGAAATTGCTGTGCTTATTTGGGAATGTATAATATCAAATTGTGTAAAAAAGGAGGTACTAAATGTGAAAGAACTATGAAGGGTCGAGTCATCAGCATAAGAGTGTATTGGGTTGTGAGTGACAGATAGGAGGTCATTTATATGAATGAGAAAGAGGGTTGGCGCCAAAACTGATCCCTGAGGTACACCAGCATTCATGGAATGAAACTGAGAATAAAGTCCATCTACCATGACCCATATTTTTCTATTATGAAGGTAAGAAGAAATTAGAGGAACCAGTGATGCAAGGCCATAGTGTGACATCTTGGACAATAAGGCCCGGTGCCATACTCTGTCAAATGCTTTTGATATATCATGTGCTATTGTGTGTGTTTCACTGTGTTGGTCTATTGTTTTGTTAATCTAATGGGTGAGAAGGCAAAGAATGTGTACAGTTGAACGTTCTTGTCTAAATCCATACTGCCGATCATTGATCAATTTATTGATTTCTAGATGCTTGATTATGTGTTTGTTAATTTGTGTCTCAAAAACTTTACCGAGAATGGAAGTTATTGCAATTGGTCTATAGTCTGATGGATCAGAAGTTGCCCCCTTTTTAGGAACAGGATGGATATATGCTTCTTTCCAAGAGGCTGGAAAACTTGAGGTACGGATGCATAAGCGGAAAAATTTTGCCATTACACGAGCCAACACTGAGGAGCAATTTTTATGTACTATTGAAGAAATTTCATCTGGACCAGTAGCTTTGTCTGCTGAGAGATTCTTTAATACAGCTTGTACGTATCTGGTGTGAATCATGAAAGGAGGTATTTGATGGGAATCAATATCAAGCACAGGAATATTGTGATTTTCTTTATTTAGGGTTGAGTTTCTTAAAAAAAATGTCAAGAAGAAGTTTGGCTTTTCCACGTGGGTCACTTACTAGATTTCCATTGGGGGAATGTAAAGGTGGAATGGAAGAGGTGTTAGTGAAGTTAGTTTTGAATAGAATTAGGGTTGACCAGAATATTTTGTTATCATTTGGTTGTTTAGTAGTTTGTTAGCCTGTCTACATAGAAAGTTTGATTTAGAAAGATTGATAATAGTTTTGGCATGGTTTCAGATATTCCTATAATAGTTAAAGGCTTCTTTGGTTTTGGTCCTTGTATAAGTGTTATAGGCTATTATTTTATGTTCTGTTACTCTAGCACGATTGTGGTCAAACCATTTAGGAGAATTACATCTTTTTCTGAAACTATGATCGGGAATGTATGTTTCCATGCCGACTTTAACGAAGTCCTGTATGAGGCCCAATGTGGAATTTGCATCTTGGGAAAAAAAGGAGGTCCAAGGATCATCCAAGAAAAAATTATGGAGTCCCTCCCAGTCTGCCCTGTCGTGGTGGTGTGTTAAACTGGTGGCTTAAATCAGACAATGATCCGAGGGGGACTTCACTTCGACATTATAATTATCTGAATTGGTTGTTAGAAACAAGTCCAATAGGTGGGGATTTTGATCCGGGTTGTCTGGTACACGGGTGGGTTGACTGACTAACTGGGTGGGATTAAATGAGTCTGCAAATAGCTCACATTCAAGACCAGAGTCATCAGTTCTGGCTGAATAAGTGAGCCATTCAACATTATGAACATTAAAATCACCCATAATAGTAATTTCTGATGCAGTATTAATGTTGAGGACACTTTAGTTGTGAAGACAGAGAGTCAAATAAACTCGGCTCTGGAGGGGCATTAGGGGAACGATAACCACAACAGAAATACTTAATTTTACCAAAAGAATTTAATTTGTATATGGATAGTTGAAATAAGGACAATCAAATGTAGTAATCTCCTCCAGGGCAATTTCTGATTTACCAAGGTAACATACACCTTCTTTGGGTCTGAAATTTTGAATCAAGATATAACCAGGAAAATTAAATCTAGCTAAATCAGAGGTGGAGCTTACTTGTGTCTTTGTCGAAAATAGCAGATCAGGGGATTCAAACTGAAGGAAATTTTGAACACAGTTGATGTTGGAGTGAAGTCCCCTAATATTGCAAAAGAAAATTTTACTGCACTGACGAGCAGATTTAGGGCGCCGCAACACTGGAGGTGGCACAGTTGCTTGATGACGACCGGGAGGCCCCTGTTCAGACGATCCAGCCCTACCAGTGGTGGTCACCCGAGAAACCACCGCACTAATTCCCAGTATAGCAGCAGCCATGGTTCTTTTTATGGGAAGGGGGGAGAGCAGGGATGTGTTGTGGAATGTGTATGATATGTAATGACAAAATTGGTGTTTTATGGAGAGAGGATAGCTGGTTTAAGGCAACGTGATATAATGTGGATGTGTGTGTTGTGTAAAGAGGGCAGCCTGATGCCCTCTGATGTTTGAGGCAGAAAGATGTGTAACCAGCTACCAAGGCATAGGAGAGAAATGGAATCCAGGCTATTCCCTGAGTCTTCCGTTACCTTGGCGGTAGCACTTCCCTGGGCGGGGCTGCCTACTTCTACTACTCCATACATACCTTGTGGTCCTTGTCACACGCCCTCTTCACAGTTTTCTAATAAATGATCAAAACATCCTCTGTCCATCTTAAAGCCACCCTGTTCGTCTCTCACCTAGCCTTTTGATGTATCCATTACTTTCTCACTGATATTTCTTCCATAACCTACAGCACAGATAGGTAAACAAGAGGTATGCAAAAAAAAAGAAAAGGGGAAAATTTCCTTTCCATGACTGTACCCGTCCCTCAAATTTCAAAGGCATATCATATTTAGTCTCATATTATGCAGGAATAATTGTAGATTCATATGACATGAAGTGTTTGTGAATATTCCCATTCAATGTTGAGAAAAATAGGCTGAACGTCAGTGCATACCAATATTTCCTCTGTTCCCAAATTGTACGTGGCTGATCCAGTAAGTACTCTTGGCCCTTTAACTCAAACCGTATAAATGCAGGGTGGTCCGTCTGTACATATTATGTGTCATTCATTGCTCCACTCAGCTTTATACTGTAAGTACCATTGAAAGTCGACAGCCACAACAGGGATTTTTTTTTCAAGATGATCTCAAGAAAATATGAAACTTAGACATTTCTTTTATTTCTGCTTCATTGCCATCTGTGTAAAGTATACAAGACTTTTAGTGTGGTCTGAAACATAGGATGTATCCCTGTTACATATTGTAGGCATAATATGTAACAACACGGTACTATATGTACTACGGTATGTAATTATATAGCTGCAAATAACAATATGTAAAGCAGGTAGTTATCTCCGAGTTCTCCAGGAAGAGACAACTACATATCCTCCTTGCCTAGACTAATCAAGAATGCAAAATACCTCTGATCATATCGGAAACATGACCGACACACACACACACACACACACACACACACACACACACACAAATGTACGCACAAGTACGCCCAAACACATTAGCCGGAAGCTAGAGGTAGGTATAAGTCCGATATCACGTGGTGAAAAGCGAGTTAGACAAGGAGAGAACAAGAGAGAGAACATTAGAGAGCAGGAGAGATACCTAGAGAGTGATAGGTAGTAGAAGAGTGAGAGTAGAGTAGAAGGACTGCAGCTAGCACAAACTTCTACTGACCATAGGCTACACGAGTCACGCCAAGTTCTTAACTTTTATTCATATAACTGTCTCACAATTAACTCCATCGACCCAAATCTGCCTATATCATCATTCCACTTAAAATACGAAGAGGATAACGGAACAGAGAAGACCTACACTGACAACTCCTATAATGCTTCACCATTACTCGCTCCTAGTGCCTCTCCCATCGATGATACAACCAGATAACCTTATCTATATAATTTCACCCCTTGGCTACGTCTACTTACACTGGCAGCAGCAGTGAACAACAGTAAGCTATGACAAACTACATCCACTTACATTGGTGGCTAGTGGTTACAACGAAGCAACTATGAGCAAACCAAGCCTTGCGAGTACAGTATGTACAACGATAAACTACACACATCGACAACCAACGTACAAATTACAATCAGGATAATGTATGACTACAATCAAGCCACGCCTAACGAGTTTATCCGCAGCAGACTATTCTCCTGAACCGCTACAATGGTAAACAACAGCGGTAAACGAACCGACTACGCGCAATTTGGCGACTTCACGCAGTCACAAGTAACAAGAAACAAACAAAAAACAAACTAAAGCAAAGCAACGAGCAAGAGCTGGCGGAGAATCTAAACAGCTTAACTTCGTCCCTAATCGTGCCTAACTACCTCAACCGCAACTCCACGATTTACGAAAAACAGTGGCAACGACAAACTAAGTCTACCGACAACTCTACAAACCTACAAGTTAATCACGATGACTAAGGAAAACCAAACACTACCAGTAAGAAGATGCGAACAAGGAAAGTGAAAAAGGAGGAAGTGCATCTGTACTGCACCAATAGCGTTGACCCAGCATGGTGATGTATCATCAATACATTTCTCCCTCCTCCAACCTCCACCACGCCCTCAATCTTCTCCAACACTGCCACCACCACCATCTTCCCCCACCATAACTATGAGAGTGAAGCAGCAGCTGAGCATTGTCACCGTTTGCTAAGATCATCATAACACGTCAATCAGTACAAGTGTCTGACAACGCCAGCCTGCCATCGTGCACCTGCCTGTCTGCCAGCCTGTCTGCCTACCCCACAGTGACGACACCGATTGATGACGTAGACATACCAGGATCCTGACCTACCTCAACTAAGCCATACCAACAATCTTCAACCAACATCAGTATCATCATCACTACTACAATTAATGTCAGCGAGTCGAACATTTACTCTATTAGTTTAATAGTACTACTTCATTTATATACAACCATATGTGTATACATAGTGATAGACAATATGTATCCTTATATCAACATATAACACATACCGGTACACATGACAATCTATAGTGAGATCAGAGAATTAAATTATAAGTACACACATATGCTTCACATTACAGTTACAAGGAAAATCTAGCAAAAATGCCTAACACCAATGGAACTGGCAACAGTATGCAATACTCATCCACACATGTAAGTACTTACAACCTATACCTAAATATGACTTTTAAAATGAGCAAAGATATCAGGTTGACATCACAACCTTTGGAGGACTATAGTATCAAGTGATATGTAGTACAAACGAAACTAAGTGAACACTGGACATATTGTAAATATTGTATACATAAATTTATATAATATATAATGTGGGGTTACACATAATTTAAATATAAACTGTGCAACACAACTAAGCCAATACACCTGTGGTGTCTCAAATAAACAAGTAAATCAAATATGGTTGATTCATGATACGACTGTATTGCTTTATTGTATTAGTTATTTACATATGTATCAGTTATAAACCTACAATGACCACACTTGTGGTTCCTGTAATTATGTTACAATTGCTACTATTATGTATGTACAAAAGCTTGCATTAGTGCAATTATGTTACAATTGCTACAATTATGTAACAACAAACTCTCGTATTACTGCAATTATGTTACAATTGCTATGATTATATAACTACAAACGCTTGCATTACTGTAATTATATTACAATTGCTACAATTATGTAAGTACAAACGCTTCCATTACTGCAATTATATTACAGTTGTTACAATTATGTAACTACAAATGCTTGCATTACTGCAATTATATTAAAACTGCTACAGTTAAGTAACTACAAATGCTTGCCTTACTGCAATCATATTACAGTTGCTACAATTATATAACTACAAATGCTTGCATTACTGCAGTTATAATACAGTTGCATTAACAAGATGTAACTACAATTTTATGGCCACCACAATTATGTTGCAGTCACATGAACACAGTGTTATGTTACAGTCACATTTGCGTAACAGTTGCATTTACTCAATGTAACTGCAGTTGCATTAACACAGTGTAACTGCAACTGATACAACATTATTTCAATTATGTAACTTTTACAGTGTTTTCACTTAATTAGCTTACAGGTTGATTGTAATATGTATATAATATGCATTAACCCCCTGAGTGCCAGTGCCATTTTAAAATGGTTTAAAATAAAAAAAAACTTCACTGTGACTGCATTTTTCAAGATTTGCAGGTAAAAACTGGCAGGCATGTAAGGTAACTGTTCCTCTACCATCTCCCAGGCTGTCAAGGCCAAACACTCACTCCTCCCCCCCTCACGCTCGCTCTGCCTCACTCTGCATGTGTGTCTCACCCAGTGCTGTACATAGTGAAGGCATTCTGTATATATTTTCATGTAAGTTGTAAATATTTTCTTGTAAGTGTAAGGACTATATAGTGAAGTCAAGTTGTAAATACCTTCTTGTAAGTGCCAGGACTGTATGTAATGAAGTCAGGTTGTACCTATCTTCAAGTAAGTGTAAGATAATGCATTCACAGTGAGAAAGACACGCAAATTGTGATAGATGCTGAAGTAATAAATAATCAGAAAAGTGTACTGAACATTGCTATACCTTCCCAGCATAAATATCTGAGTTTACCTTACAAAAAGAAATCGGCTTTCTCTCACATACGTGGTGGGCATGAGAGAGCGGCTATACCTGTACACGAGTATGCATGACTCAATAAAACTCATTTCCGAGCCTCGGTGAGCATTTTAATGGCGAAATTCGTTGTTTCCACATCAAAATCTATTGTAATAGGCAAAAAAAAAAAAAAAAAGTAAAAATGGCCAGCACTGGGGTGACCCATAGAGCTAAAAATAGCCGGCACGCAGCAGGTTAATATATTTTTATAACAATATTTACTGTCGCTGGGTACGACAGAGGGTATGACCGAGAGATAATTCATATGTTGTAACACAATACTGTATATAACTATGGGATGTAACTATATAGCTACAGGTAACCATACTGTATGTAAAACAGGTAGTTATGTCTGGGTTCTCCAGGAAAATACAACTACACATCCCCTTTCTCGAGACTAACCAAGATTGCTAAACACCTCTGATTATGTGCCGGAAACGTGACTGACACACACACACATGCACAAACTTTCGCACACGTACATCCACAAACTTTAGCCAGAAGCTAGAGGTGGATATACGTTCTATATCACATGTAGGAAAGTGAGTTAGACAAGGAGAGAACAAGAGAAAGAGAACATCAGAGAGTAGGAGAGATTCCCAGAGAGCGATAGGGAGTGGGAGAGTGAGAGTACAGTAGGAGGACTGCAGCTAGCACAAACTGCTACTAACCATAGGCTACATGGATCATGCTAAGTTCTTAACTTTTTATTCATATAACTGTCTCACAATAAACTCCATCGACCCAAATCTGTTTATTTCATCATCCCACTTAAAATATGAAGAGGATAACGGAACAGAGAAGGCCTACACTGACATCTGTAACTCCTCATCATTACTCTCTCCTAGTGCCTCTCCCATCGACAATACAACCAGATAACCTTATCTATATAATTACACCCCTCGGCTACGTCTACTATATTGGCAGCAGCGGTGAACAACGATAAACTGCGACAAACTACGTTTACTTACAATATGATTACATACAAAAATCATCATAGGAAGGCTTGTAATTCATATGACATGAAGTGTTTGTGAATATTCCCATTCAATGTTGAGAAAAATAGGCTGAACGTCAGTGCATGCCAATTTTTCCTCTGTTCCCAAATTGTACGTGGCTGATCCAGTAAGTACTCTTGGCCCTTTAACTCAAACCGTATAAATGCAGAGTGGTCCGTCTGTACATATGATGTGTCATTCATTGCTCCACTCAGCTTTATACTGTAAGTACCATTGAAAGTCGACAGCCACAACAGGGATTTTTTTTTCAAGATGATCTCAAGAAAATATGAAACTTAGGCATTTCTTTTATTTCTGCTTCATTGCCATCTGTGTAAAGTATACAAGACTTTTAGTGTGGTCTGAAACATAGGATGTATCCCTGTTACATATTGTAGGCATAATATGTAACAACACGGTACTATATGTACTACGGTATGTAATTATATAGCTGTAAATAACAATATGTAAAGCAGGTAGTTATCTCTGAGTTCTCCAGGAAGAGACAACTACATATCCTCCTTGTCTAGACTAATCAAGAATGCAAAATACCTCTGATCATATGTCGGAAACATGACCGACACACACTCACGCACAAATGTACGCACAAGTACGCCCAAACACATTAGCCGGAAGCTAGAGGTAGGTATAAGTCCGATAACACGTGGTGAAAAGCGAGTCAGACAAGAAGAGAACAAGAGAGAAAACATTAGAGAGCAGGAGAGATTCCTAGAGAGTGATAGGTAGTAGAAGAGTGAGAGTAAAGTAAGAAGGACTGCAGCTAGCACAAACTTCTACTGACCATAGGCTACACGAGTCACGCCAAGTTCTTAACTTTTATTCATATAACTGTCTCACATTTAACTCCATCGACCCAAATCTGCCTATATCATCATTCCACTTAAAATACGAAGAGGATAACGGAATAAAGAAGACCTACACTGACAACTCCTATAATGCTTCACCATTACTCGCTCCTAGTGCCTCTCCCATCGATGTTACAGCCAGATAACCTTATCTATATAATTTCACCCCTTGGCTACGTCAACTTACACTGGCAGCAGCATTGAACAACTGTAAGCTATGACAAACCACATCCACTTACATTGGTGGCTAGTGGTTACAACGAAGCAACTATGAGCAAACCAAGCCTTGCGAGTACAGTATGTACAACGATAAACTACACACATCGACAACCAACGTACAAATTACAATCAGGATAATGTATGACTACAATCAAGCCACGCCTAACGAGTTTATCCGCAGCAGACTATTCCCCTGAACCGCTACAATGGTAAACAACAGCGGTAAACGAACTGACTACGCACAATTTGGCGACTTCACGCAGTCACAAGTAACAAGAAACAAACAAAAAACAAACTAAAGCAAAGCAGAGAGCAAGAGCTGGCGGAGCATCTAAACAACTTAACTTCGTCCCTAATCGTGCCTAACCACCTCAACCGCAACTCCACGATTTACGAGAAACAATAGCAACGATAAACTAAGTCTACCGATAACTCTACAAGTTAATCACAATGACTAAGGAAAACCAAACACTACCAGTAAAGAAGATGCGAACAAGGAAAGTGAAAAAGGAGGAAGTGCATCTGTACTGCACCAATAGCGTTGACCCGGCATGGTGATGTATCATCAATACATTTCTCCCTCCTCCAACCTCCACCACGCCCTCAATCTTCTCCAACACTGCCACCACCACCATCTTCCCCACCATAACTATGAGAGTGAGGCAGCAGCTGAGCACTGTCACCGTTTGCTAAGATCATTATAACACGTCAATCAGTACAAGTGTCTGACAACGCCAGCCTGCCATCGTGCACCTGCCTGTCTGCCAGCCTGTCTGCCTACCCCACAGTGACGACACCGATTGATGACGTAGACATACCAGGATCCTGACCTACCTCAACTAAGCCATACCAACACTCTTCAACCAACATCAGTATCATCATCACTACTACAATTAATGTCAGCGAGTCGAACATTTACTCTATTAGTTTAACAGTACTACTTCATTTATATACAACCATATGTGTATACATAGTGATAGACAATATGTATCCTTATATCAACATATAACACATACCGGTACATGTGACAATCTATAGTGAGATCAGAGAATTAAATTATAAGTACACACATATCCTTCACATTACAGTTACAAGGAAAATCTAGTAAAAATGTCTATCACCAATGGAACTGGCAACAGTATGCAATACTCATCCACACATGTAAGTACTTACAACCTATACCTAAATATGACTTTTAAAATGAGCAAAGATATCAGGTTGACATCACAACCTTTGGAGGACTATAGTATCAAGTGATATGTAGTACAAACGAAACTAAGTGAACACTGGACATATTGTAAATATTGTATACATAAATTAATATAATATATAATGTGGGGTTACACATAATTTAAATATAAACTGTGCAACACAACTAAGCCAATACACCTGTGGTGTCTCAAATAAACAAGTAAATCAAATATGGTTGATTCATGATACGACTGTATTGCTTTATTGTATTAGTTATTTACATATGTATCAGTTATAAACCTACAATGACCACACTTGTGGTTACTGCAATTATGTTACAATTGCTACTATTATGTATGTACAAAAGCTTGCATTAGTGCAATTATGTTACAATTGCTACAATTATGTAACAACAAACTCTTGTATTACTGCAATTATGTTACAATTGCTATGATTATATAACTACAAACGCTTGCATTACTGTAATTATATTACAATTGCTACAATTATGTAATACAAACGGTTCCATTACTGCAATTATATTACAGTTGCTACAATTATGTAACTACAAATGCTTGCATTACTGCAATTATATTAAAACTGCTACAGTCAAGTAACTACAAATGCTTGCCTTACTGAAATCATATTACAGTTGCTACAATTATGTAACTACAAATGCTTGCATTACTGCAGTTATAATTCAGTTGCATTAACAAGATGTAACTACAATTTTATGGCCACCACAATTATGTTGCAGTCACATGAACACAGTGTTATGTTACAGTCACATTTGCGTAACAGTTGCATTTACTCAATGTAACTGCAGTTGCATTAACACAGTGTAACTGCAACTGATACAACATTATTTCAATTATGTAACTTTTACAGTGTTTTCACTTAATTAGCTTACAGGTTGATTGTAATATGTATATAATATGCATTAACCCCCTGAGTGCCAGTGCCATTTTAAAATGGTTTAAAATAAAAAAAACTTCACTGTGACTGCATTTTTCAAGATTTGCAGGTAAAAACTGGCAGGCATGTAAGGTAACTGTTCCTCTACCATCTCCCAGGCTGTCAAGGCCAAACACTCACTCCTCCCCCCCTCACGCTCGCTCTGCCTCACTCTGCATGTGTGTCTCACCCAGTGCTGTACATAGTGAAGGCATTCTGTATATATTTTCATGTAAGTTGTAAATATTTTCTTGTAAGTGTAAGGACTATATAGTGAAGTCAAGTTGTAAATACCTTCTTGTAAGTGCCAGGACTGTATGTAATGAAGTCAGGTTGTACCTATCTTCAAGTAAGTGTAAGATAATGCATTCACAGTGAGAAAGACACGCAAATTGTGATAGATGCTGAAGTAATAAATAATCAGAAAAGTGTACTGAACATTGCTATACCTTCCCAGCATAAATATCTGAGTTTACCTTACAAAAAGAAATCGGCTTTCTCTCACATACGTGGTGGGCATGAGAGAGCGGCTATACCTGTACACGAGTATGCATGACTCAATAAAACTCATTTCCGAGCCTCGGTGAGCATTTTAATGGCGAAATTCGTTGTTTCCACATCAAAATCTATTGTAATAGGCAAAAAAAAAAAAAAAGTAAAAATGGCCAGCACTGGGGTGACCCATAGAGCTAAAAATAGCCGGCACGCAGCAGGTTAATATATTTTTATAACAATATTTACTGTCGCTGGGTACGACAGAGGGTATGACCGAGAGATAATTCATATGTTGTAACACAATACTGTATATAACTATGGGATGTAACTATATAGCTACAGGTAACCATACTGTATGTAAAACAGGTAGTTATGTCTGGGTTCTCCAGGAAAATACAACTACACATCCCCTTTCTCGAGACTAACCAAGATTGCTAAACACCTCTGATTATGTGCCGGAAACGTGACTGACACACACACACACATGCACAAACTTTCGCACACGTACATCCACAAACTTTAGCCAGAAGCTAGAGGTGGATATACGTTCTATATCACATGTAGGAAAGTGAGTTAGACAAGGAGAGAACAAGAGAAAGAGAACATCAGAGAGTAGGAGAGATTCCCAGAGAGCGATAGGGAGTGGGAGAGTGAGAGTACAGTAGGAGGACTGCAGCTAGCACAAACTGCTACTAACCATAGGCTACATGGATCATGCCAAGTTCTTAACTTTTTATTCATATAACTGTCTCACAATAAACTCCATCGACCCAAATCTGTTTATTTCATCATCCCACTTAAAATATGAAGAGGATAACGGAACAGAGAAGGCCTACACTGACATCTGTAACTCCTCATCATTACTCTCTCCTAGTGCCTCTCCCATCGACAATACAACCAGATAACCTTATCTATATAATTACACCCCTCGGCTACGTCTACTATATTGGCAGCAGCGGTGAACAACGATAAACTGCGACAAACTACGTTTACTTACAATATGATTACATACAAAAATCATCATAGGAAGGCTTGTAATTCATATGACATGAAGTGTTTGTGAATATTCCCATTCAATGTTGAGAAAAATAGGCTGAACGTCAGTGCATGCCAATTTTTCCTCTGTTCCCAAATTGTACGTGGCTGATCCAGTAAGTACTCTTGGCCCTTTAACTCAAACCGTATAAATGCAGAGTGGTCCGTCTGTACATATGATGTGTCATTCATTGCTCCACTCAGCTTTATACTGTAAGTACCATTGAAAGTCGACAGCCACAACAGGAATTTTTTTTCAAGCTGATTTCAAGAAAATATGAAACTTAGGCATTTCTTTTATTTCTGCTTCATTGCCATCTGTGTAAAGTATACAAGACTTTTAGTGTGGTCTGAAACATAGGATGTATCCCTGTTACATATTGTAGGCATAATATGTAACAACACGGTACTATATGTACTACGGTATGTAATTATATAGCTGTAAATAACAATATGTAAAGCAGGTAGTTATCTCTGAGTTCTCCAGGAAGAGACAACTACATATCCTCCTTGTCTAGACTAATCAAGAATGCAAAATACCTCTGATCATATGTCGGAAACATGACCGACACACACTCACGCACAAATGTACGCACAAGTACGCCCAAACACATTAGCCGGAAGCTAGAGGTAGGTATAAGTCCGATAACACGTGGTGAAAAGCGAGTCAGACAAGAAGAGAACAAGAGAGAGAACATTAGAGAGCAGGAGAGATTCCTAGAGAGTGATAGGTAGTAGAAGAGTGAGAGTAAAGTAAGAAGGACTGCAGCTAGCACAAACTTCTACTGACCATAGGCTACACGAGTCACGCCAAGTTCTTAACTTTTATTCATATAACTGTCTCACATTTAACTCCATCGACCCAAATCTGCCTATATCATCATTCCACTTAAAATACGAAGAGGATAACGGAATAAAGAAGACCTACACTGACAACTCCTATAATGCTTCACCATTACTCGCTCCTAGTGCCTCTCCCATCGATGTTACAGCCAGATAACCTTATCTATATAATTTCACCCCTTGGCTACGTCAACTTACACTGGCAGCAGCATTGAACAACTGTAAGCTATGACAAACCACATCCACTTACATTGGTGGCTAGTGGTTACAACGAAGCAACTATGAGCAAACCAAGCCTTGCGAGTACAGTATGTACAACGATAAACTACACACATCGACAACCAACGTACAAATTACAATCAGGATAATGTATGACTACAATCAAGCCACGCGTAACGAGTTTATCCACAGCAGACTATTCCCCTGAACCGCTACAATGGTAAACAACAGCGGTAAACGAACTGACTACGCACAATTTGGCGACTTCACGCAGTCACAAGTAACAAGAAACAAACAAAAAACAAACTAAAGCAAAGCAGAGAGCAAGAGCTGGCGGAGCATCTAAACAACTTAACTTCGTCCCTAATCGTGCCTAACCACCTCAACCGCAACTCCACGATTTACGAGAAACAATAGCAACGATAAACTAAGTCTACCGATAACTCTACAAGTTAATCACAATGACTAAGGAAAACCAAACACTACCAGTTAAGAAGATGCGAACAAGGAAAGTGAAAAAGGAGGAAGTGCATCTGTACTGCACCAATAGCGTTGACCCGGCATGGTGATGTATCATCAATACATTTCTCCCTCCTCCAACCTCCACCACGCCCTCAATCTTCTCCAACACTGCCACCACCACCATCTTCCCCACCATAACTATGAGAGTGAGGCAGCAGCTGAGCATTGTCACCGTTTGCTAAGATCATTATAACACGTCAATCAGTACAAGTGTCTGACAACGCCAGCCTGCCATCGTGCACCTGCCTGTCTGCCAGCCTGTCTGCCTACCCCACAGTGACGACACCGATTGATGACGTAGACATACCAGGATCCTGACCTACCTCAACTAAGCCATACCAACACTCTTCAACCAACATCAGTATCATCATCACTACTACAATTAATGTCAGCGAGTCGAACATTTACTCTATTAGTTTAACAGTACTACTTCATTTATATACAACCATATGTGTATACATAGTGATAGACAATATGTATCCTTATATCAACATATAACACATACCGGTACATGTGACAATCTATAGTGAGATCAGAGAATTAAATTATAAGTACACACATATGCTTCACATTACAGTTACAAGGAAAATCTAGTAAAAATGTCTAACACCAATGGAACTGGCAACAGTATGCAATACTCATCCACACATGTAAGTACTTACAACCTATACCTAAATATGACTTTTAAAATGAGCAAAGATATCAGGTTGACATCACAACCTTTGGAGGACTATAGTATCAAGTGATATGTAGTACAAACGAAACTAAGTGAACACTGGACATATTGTAAATATTGTAAACATAAATTAATATAATATATAATGTGGGGTTACACATAATTTAAATATAAACTGTGCAACACAACTAAACCAATACACCTGTGGTGTCTCAAATAAACAAGTAAATCAAATATGGTTGATTCATGATACGACTGTATTGCTTTATTGTATTAGTTATTTACATATGTATCAGTTATAAACCTACAATGACCACACTTGTGGTTCCTGTAATTATGTTACAATTGCTACTATTATGTATGTACAAAAGCTTGCATTAGCGCAATTATGTTACAATTGCTACAATTATGTAACAACAAACTCTTGTATTACTGCAATTATGTTACAATTGCTATGATTATATAACTACAAACGCTTGCATTACTGTAATTATATTACAATTGCTACAATTATGTAAGTACAAACGCTTCCATTACTGCAATTATATTACAGTTGCTACAATTATGTAACTACAAATGCTTGCATTACTGCAATTATATTAAAACTGCTACAGTTAAGTAACTACAAATGCTTGCCTTACTGAAATCATATTACAGTTGCTACAATTATGTAACTACAAATGCTTGCATTACTGCAGTTATAATTCAGTTGCATTAACAAGATGTAACTACAATTTTATGGCCACCACAATTATGTTGCAGTCACATGAACACAGTGTTATGTTACAGTCACATTTGCGTAACAGTTGCATTTACTCAATGTAACTGCAGTTGCATTAACACAGTGTAACTGCATCTGATACAACATTATTTCATTTATGTAACTTTTACAGTGTTTTCACTTAATTAGCTTACAGGTTGATTGTAATATCTATATAATATGCATTAACCCCCTGAGTGCCAGTGCCATTTTAAAATGGTTTAAAATAAAAAAAACTTCACTGTGACTGCATTTTTCAAGATTTGCAGGTAAAAACTGGCAGGCATGTAAGGTAACTGTTCCTCTACCATCTCCCAGGCTGTCAAGGCCAAACACTCACTCCTCCCCCCCTCACGCTCGCTCTGCCTCACTCTGCATGTTTGTCTCACCCAGTGCTGTACATAGTGAAGGCATTCTGTATATATTTTCATGTAAGTTGTAAATATTTTCTTGTAAGTGTAAGGACTATATAGTGAAGTCAAGTTGTAAATACCTTCTTGTAAGTGCCAGGACTGTATGTAATGAAGTCAGGTTGTACCTATCTTCAAGTAAGTGTAAGATAATGCATTCACAGTGAGAAAGACACGCAAATTGTGATAGATGCTGAAGTAATAAATAATCAGAAAAGTGTACTGAACATTGCTATATCTTCCCAGCATAAATATCTAAGTATACCTTACAAAGAAATCGGCTTTCTCTCACATACGTGGTGGGCATGAGAGAGCGGCTATACCTGTACACGAGTATGCATGACTCAATAAAACTCATTTCCGAGCCTCGGTGAGCATTTTAATGGCGAAATTCGTTGTTTCCACATCAATATCTATTCTAATAGACAAAAAAAAAAAAAAAAGTAAAAATGGCCAGCACTGGGGTGACCCATAGAGCTAAAAATAGCCGGCACGCAGCAGGTTAATATATTTTTATAACAATATTTACTGTCGCTGGGTACGACAGAGGGTATGACCGAGAGATATGTAGTCATATGTTGTAACACAATACTGTATATAACTATGGGATGTAACTATATAGCTACAGGTAACCATACTGTATGTAAAACAGGTAGTTATGTCTGGGTTCTCCAGGAAAATACAACTACACATCCCCTTTCTCGAGACTAACCAAGATTGCTAAACACCTCTGATTATGTGCCGGAAACGTGACTGACACACACACACATGCACAAACTTTCGCACACGTACATCCACACACTTTAGCCAGAAACTAGAGGTGGATATACGTTCTATATCACATGTAGGAAAGTGAGTTAGACAAGGAGAGAACAAGAGAAAGAGAACATCAGAGAGCAGGAGAGATTCCCAGAGAGCGATAGGGAGTGGGAGAATGAGAGTACAGTAGGAGGACTGCAGCTAGCACAAACTGCTACTAACCATAGGCTACATGGATCATGCCAAGTTCTTAACTTTTTATTCATATAACTGTCTCACAATAAACTCCATCGACCCAAATCTGTTTATTTCATCATCCCACTTAAAATATGAAGAGGATAACTGAACAGAGAAGGCCTACACTGACATCTGTAACTCCTCATCATTACTCTCTCCTAGTGCCTCTCCCATCGACAACACAACTAGATAACCTTATCTATATAATTACACCCCTCGGCTACGTCTACTATATTGGCAGCAGCGGTGAACAACGGTAAACTGCGACAAACTACGTTCACTTACAATATGATTACATACAAAAATCATCATAGGAAGGCTTGTAATTCATATGACATGAAGTGTTTGTGAATATTCCCATTCAATGTTGAGAAAAATAGGCTGAACGTCAGTGCATGCCAATTTTTCCTCTGTTCCCAAATTGTACGTGGCTGATCCAGTAAGTACTCTTGGCCCTTTAACTCAAACCGTATAAATGCAGGGTGGTCCCTCTGTACATATTATGTGTCATTCATTGCTCCACTCAGCTTTATACTGTAAGTACCATTGAAAGTCGACAGCCACAACAGGGATTTTTTTTCAAGCTGGTTTCAAGAAAATATGAAACTTAGGCATTTCTTTTATTTCTGCTTCATTGCCATCTGTGTAAAGTATACAAGACTTTTAGTGTGGTCTGAAACATAGGATGTATCCCTGTTACATATTGTAGGCATAATATGTAACAACACGGTACTATATGTACTACGGTATGTAATTATATAGCTGTAAATAACAATATGTAAAGCAGGTAGTTATCTCTGAGTTCTCCAGGAAGAGACAACTACATATCCTCCTTGTCTAGACTAATCAAGAATGCAAAATACCTCTGATCATATGTCGGAAACATGACCGACACACACACACGCACAAATGTACGCACAAGTACGCCCAAACACATTAGCCGGAAGCTAGAGGTAGGTATAAGTCCGATATCACGTGGTGAAAAGCGAGTTAGACAAGGAGAGAACAAGAGAGAGAACATTAGAGAGCAGGAGAGATTCCTAGAGAGTGATAGGAGGAGTAGACTGTAGCACCAGTCGAGCAGGGCAGTATTCCCGAGGTGGATGGAAAGCTGATGACAGGGAGTGCTGGAGCTCCCGTTTCATCAACCCTCAGGACTAGTTCCTGACCATTCCCCTTTGCTGAACTTTTTCAGTGTCTCAGTTACACAGAGAGTAGGCCAGCATGCTCTCCAGTACAAATTTCTCTAACTATCTTCACCAAACTACATGCACAGTACACACTACACTTCCTTTTCAAAAATCAACAAAAATGGCGTCTATTAATCAAGCCTCGGAGTCCCCGGGGGGGGGGGACCATAAATGCCCCCGCCATCTGCCCCTCTCCCGGTGACGACTCGAGGTGCCTGGAACCACTGTCTGACTGTCTTCTTCTTCATTTCTGCAACATTCGCGGCCTTTCATCTAACTTTCGCTCTGTTGAGCACCACCTCTCCTCCTCTAAACCTCACCTTCTTTTTCTGACGGAGACTCAGCTGTCTGAGGCAACCGACAGCAAACCCTTTTCTGTATCCTCCTACTTTCTCTATACTCATTTCAAAGCCAAAGGTGGCTGTTGTGTATACATACGCAACGACTTATCTTGCTCTCGTGTTCCTGAACTTGATTCTTCTGAATTCTCCACACTCTGGCTTCGGCTTTCCTGTCATTCTCTGACTAAATATATCTGTGCTGTTTACTTATCCCCTAATTCTACTATCAAAAATTCTTCGACTATCTTACTTCTACGATGGAACACATTCTGTCCATTTCTTCTTTCTCTGAAATCTCCATTCTTGGAGATTTCAATGTTCACCACCACCTTTGGCTCTCCTCTCCTTTCACGGATCCACCTGGTGAACAAGCCTACATCTTTTCTATCCTTAATGACCTAGAGCAGCTTGTACAGCACCCTACCCGTATCCCTGACCGCCTTGGAGAGAGCTCCAACATACTTGACCTCTTCCTCACAACTAATCCTTCTGCTTACTCTGTTAATCTTTTCTCTCCGTTGGGCTCCTCCGATCACAACCTTATTACCTTAACCTGTCCTATCACTCCGGTACGGCCTGTGGACCCTCCAGGGAAACGTCGTCTGTGGCATTTTGGAGCCGCGAACTGGGAGGCCCTCAGGCAGTACTTCTTTGATTTTCCCTGGAATGATTATTGCTTCCATGGCCGGGAGCCATCTGAGTGTGCCTCACGCATTACGGAGGTTATTCTCTCGGGCATGGAAGCATACATTCCTTTCTCATATCCTTTGACTAACGCAAGAAAGCCCTGGTTTAATCACGCTTGTTCTAATGCTGTCTGCAACAAGGAGAGGGCCTACAAAAGGTACCGGAGCCAACCCACCCCTGAATCACATCATCTTTACGTTTCTGCCCGGAATCGTGCTAAGTCTGTACTTCGCTCTACTAAAAATAATTTCATCCATACTAAATGCTCTGAACTCTCCAACTCGAATTCTTCCCGCTCCTTCTGGCACCTTGTCAAAAATCTTTCTAACAACTTTACCTCATCATCCTTCCCTCCTCTTTTCTACTCTGATGGTTCTGTAGCTATTTCTTCTACTGATAAAGCAGATCTCTTCGCACAGACTTTCTCCTCCAATTCCACCTTAGACGATTCCGGTGCTGTTACTCCATCACTTCTCCCCTTTGACTTCCTCATGGCTGACATTAAAATTTCTTCAGTTGATGTATTTTCTGCCATCACTGGCCTCAGTACTAACAAGGCATATGGGCCTGATGGGGTCCCTCCTGTTGTTCTCAAGAACTGTGCTTCTGTGCTTACACCTTGCCTAGGCAAACTCTTTCGCCTTTGTCTGTCAACTTGTACCTTTCCTTCTTGCTGGAAGTTTGCTCTCATTCAGCCAGTCCCAAAGAAGGGTGACCACTCCCAACCCTCCAACTATCGTCCAATTGCTTTAACGTCCTGTATTTAAAAAGTTTTCGAGTCAATTCTTAATAGAAAAATTTTAAGGCATCTTTCCTATCACAACCTTCTTTCCGATCGTCAGTATGGGTTCCGTCAGGGACGCTCCACTGGCGATCTTCTCACCTACCTTTCAGACTCCTGGTCATCCTCCTTTCGGGACTTTGGCGAAAGCTTTGCCATTGCACTTGACATCTCAAAGGCTTTCGATCGACTCTGGCATAAATCTTTAATTTCCAAACTGCCCTCCTACGGTTTCTATCCTTCTATCTGTGCCTTCATCGCTAGCTTCCTTTCTGGTCGTTCTATAGCCGCTGTTGTAGACGGCCATCGTTCTTCTCCTAGATCTATCAACAGTGGTGTTCCTCAGGGCTCTGTCCTATCACCAACTCTCTTCCTTTTATTCATCAATGATCTTCTAAGCTGTACATCTAACCCTATCCACTCATACGCTGATGACTCCACCCTTCACCTTTCCATTCGGTTCCCGCAACGCCCATCTCAACAGTTACTTCAAGAAACAAGGGATGAGGCTATGGCACACCTAATGTCTGACTTGGCTCGTATCGCTGACTGGGGTAAAAATAATATGGTTGTCTTTAATGCATCTAAGACTCAGTTCTTACACCTATCAACCCGACAAAATCTTCCACAGGTATACCCATTAATGTTTAATAATATTCAGCTTAATCCTTCATCATCCTTGAACATGCTTGGGGTTTCATTTACTCAAGACTTATCTTGGAAAGATCATATTACATCTCTTGTAAAATCTGCTTCTAAGAGATTGGGTGTGCTAAGCCGACTACGCTCTTTCTTTACCCCTGCACAATTGTTGACTCTATACAGAGGTTTTATCCGCCCCTGTGTGGAGTACAACTCTCATGTGTGGGGAGGCTCCCCACATACAGCTCTTCTCAATAGGGTGGAGTCAAAGGCTTTTCGTCTCATTAACTCTCCTCCTCTTACTGACTCCCTTCAACCTCTGTCTCTTCGCCGCACTGTTGCATCTATATCTCTTTTCTATCGCTACTTTAATGGTCACTGCTCCTCTGAACTGTCTGCTTGCATTCCTCCACCTCTACGACGGGCGCGTAGCACCCGTCTGGCAGCAAACTCTCATCCCTTTTCTGTCCAACTCTCTAATGCAAGAGTTAACCGTTACTCCCAGTCTTTCATTTATGCAACAGCTCAGCTCTGGAACTGTCTCCCTCTGTCTGTATTTCCTGCTGCCTATGATCTCCAGTCTTTCAAACGCAGTGTGTCCAGGCATCTCAAAATGATCGGATCTTGAATTTGGCTCTCTATTGTATTTTGTTTTTCTCTTGGAGGGAACTGTTACTGCGGGCCATGGCCTTTGGTTCCTTCTTCCTCGCATTAAAAAAAAAAAAGAGAGAGAGTAAACTAAGAAGGACTGCAGCTAGCACAAACTTCTACTGACCATAGGCTACACGAGTCACGCCAAGTTCTTAACTTTTATTCATATAACTGTCTCACAATTAACTCCATCGACCAAAATCTGCCTATATCATCATTCCACTTAAAATACGAAGAGGATAACGGAACAGAGAAGACTTACACTGACAACTCCTATAATGCTTCACCATTACTCGCTCCTAGTGCCTCTCCCATCGATGATACAACCAGATAACCTTATCTATATAATTTCACCCCTTGGCTACGTCAACTTAAACTGGCAGCAGCAGTGATCAACAGTAAGCTATGACAAACTACATCCACTTACATTGGTGGCTAGTGGTTACAACGAATCAACTACGAGCAAACCAAGCCTTGCGAGTATAGTATGTACAACGATAAACTACACACATCGACAACCAACGTACAAATTACAATCAGGATAATGTATGACTACAATCAAGCCACGCCTAAGGAGTTTATCCGCAGCAGACTATTCCCCTGAACCGCAACAATGGTAAACAACAGCGGTAAACGAACCGACTACGCACAATTTGGCGACTTCACGCAATCACAAGTAACAAGAAACAAACAAAAAACAAACTAAAGCAAAGCAGAGAGCAAGAGCTGGCGGAGCATCTAAACAACTTAACTTCGTCCCTAATCGTGCCTAACCACCTCAACCGCAACTCCACGATTTACGAGAAACAATAGCAACGATAAACTAAGTCTACCGACAACTCTACAAGCCTACAAGTTAATCACAATGACTAAGGAAAATCAAACACTACCAGTTAAGAAGATGCGAACAACGAAAGTGAAAAAGGAGGAAGTGCATCTGTACTGCACCAAGAGCGGTGACCCAGCATGGTGATGTATCATCAACACATTTCTCCCTCCTCCAACCTCCACCACGCCCTCCATCTTCTCCAACACTGCCACCACCACCATCTTCCCCCACCATAACTATGAGAGTGAGGCAGCAGCTGAGCATTGTCACCGTTTGCTAAGATCATCATAACACGTCAATCAGTACAAGTGTCTGACAACGCCAGCCTGCCATCGTGCACCTGCCTGTCTGCCAGCCTGTCTGCCTACCCCACAGTGACGACACCGATTGATGACGTAGACATACCAGGATCCTGACCTACCTCAGCTAAGCCATACCAACACTCTTCAACCAACATCAGTATCATCATCACTACTACAATTAATGTCAGCGAGTCGAACATTTACTCTATTAGTTTAATAGTACTACTTCATTTATATACAACCATATGTGTATACATAGTGATAGACAATATGTATCCTTATATCAACATATAACACATACCGGTACACATGACAATCTATAGTGAGATCAGAGAATTAAATTATAAGTACACACATATGCTTCACATTACAGTTACAAGGAAAATCTAGCAAAAATGCCTAACACCAATGGAACTGGCAACAGTATGCAATACTCATCCACACATATAAGTACTTACAACCTATACCTAAATATGACTTTTAAAATGAGCAAAGATATCAGGTTGACATCACAACCTTTGGAGGACTATAGTATCAAGTGATATGTAGTACAAACGAAACTAAGTGAACACTGGACATATTGTAAATATTGTATACATAAATTTATATAATATATAATATGGGGTTACACATAATTTAAATATAAACTGTGCAACATAACTAAGCCAATACACCTGTGGTGTCTCAAATAAACAAGTACATCAAATATGGTTGATTCATGATACGATTGTATTGCTTTATTGTATTAGTTATTTACATATGTATCAGTTATAAACCTACAATGACCACACTTGTGGTTACTGCAATTATGTTACAATTGCTACTATTATGTATGTACAAAAGTTTGCATTATTACAATTATGTTACAATTGCTACAATTATGTAACAACGAACTCTTGTATTACTGCAATTATGTTACAATTGCTACGATTATATAACTACAAACGCTTGCATTACTGTAATTATATTACAATTGCTACAATTATGTAACTACAAACGCTTGCATTACTGCAATTATATTACAGTTGCTACAATTATGTAACCACAAATGCTTGCATTATTGCAATTATATTAAAACTGCTACAGTTAAGTAACTACAAATGCTTGCATTACTGCAATCATATTACAGTTGCTACAATTATGTAACTACAAATGCTTGCATTACTACAGTTATATTACAGTTGCATTAACAAGATGTAACTGCAATATTATGGCCACCACAATTATGTTGCAGTCACATTAACACAGTGTTATGTTACAGTCACATTTGCGTAACAGTTGCATTTACTCAATGTAACTGCAGTTGCATTAACACAGTGTAACTGCAACTGATACAACATTACTTCAGTTATGTAACTTTTACAGTGTTATGTATTTCACTTAATTAGCTTACAAGTTGATTGTAATATGTATATAATATGCATTAACCCGCTGAGTGCCAGTGCCGTTTTCAAAATGTCTGACATAATGCCGTGGCCAGTGTCAGTGCCATTTTACAATGGTTTAAAATAAAAAAAACTTCACTGTGACCGCATTTTTCAAGATTTGCAGGTAAAAACTGGCAGGCATGTAAGGTAACTGTTCCTCTACCATCTCGCAGGCTGTCAAGGCCAAACACTCACTCGCTCCCCCCCTCACGCTCGCTCTGCCTCACTCTGCATGTGTGTCTCACCCAGTGCTGTACATAGTGAAGGCATTCTGTAAATATTTTCATGTAAGTGTAAGTTGTAAATATTTTCTTGTAAGTATAAGGACTAAATAGTGAAGTCAAGTTGTAAATACCTTCTTGTAAGAGCCAGGACCGTATGTAATGAAGTAAGGTTGTACCTATCTTCAAGTAAGTGTAAGATAATGGGGGAGGCGGTGGCTGAATCGGTAGAGAGGCGGCTTGCAGTCCTGATGGACCCAGGTTCGAATCCTGGCTGGGGCAGGGGACAGTTTAAGGATTTGAATTTCATAAAAAGCAGACTTTCCTGGTCTACCAGATGACCCGCCGACATGTCGTAAAAATACCCCCGCTAATACCAATACACTGGTCCTGTATGAGACAGCCCTAGCATGTATTCAATACGGACGGTGGGTGTTAGCGCCGAAGTAGTGACATGTGGAGGTGTAGGACTACTGGGCCTTGGGATAGGCTACTGCCCCCAAGATATAGGCCCTGAAGCCTTTGCCCAGAGTCGGACACATAAAAAAAAAAAAAAAAAATCACTGTGAGAAAGACACGCAAATTGTGATAGATGCTGAAGTAATAAGTAATCAGAAAAGTGTACTGAACATTGCTATACCTTCCCAGCATAAATATCTGAGTATACCTTACAAAGAAATCGGCTTTCTCTCACATACGTGGTGAGCATGAGAGAGCGGCTATACCTGTACACGAGTATGCATGACTCAATAAAAACTCATTTCCGAGCCTCAGTGAGCATTTTAATGTCGAAATTCGTTGTTTCCACATCAAAATCTATTCTAATAGGCCAAAAAAAGAAAGTATAAAAATGGCCAGAATTGGGTGACCCATAGGGCTAAAAACAGCCGTCACGCAGCGGGTTAATATATTTTTATAACAATATTTACTGTCGCTGGGTACGACAGAGGGTATGACCGAGAGATATGTAGTCATATGTTGCAACACAATACTAACACAATACTGTATGTAACTATGGTATGTAACTATATAGCTATAGGTAACCATATTGTATGTAAAACAGGTAGTTATATCTGAGTTCTCCAGGATAATACAACTACACATCCCCTTTGTCGAGACTAACCAAGACTGCTAAACACCTCTGATTATGTGCCGGAAAAATGACTGACACACACACACACACATGCACAAACTTTCGCTCACGTACATCCACACACTTTAGCCAGAAGCTAGAGGTGGATATACGTTCGATATCACATGTAGGAAAGTGAGTTAGGCAAGGAGAGACCAAGAGAAAGATAACATCAGAGAGCAGAAGAGATTCCCAGAGAGCGACAGGGAGTGGGAGTGCGAGTACAGTAGGAGGACTGCAGCTAGCACAAACTGCTACTAACCATAGGCTACATGGATCATGCCAAGTTCTTAACTTTTTATTCATATAACTGTCTCACAATAAACTCCATCGACCCAAATCTGTTTATTTCATCATCCCACTTAAAATATGAAGAGGATAACGGAACAGAGAAGGCTTACACTGACATCTGTAACTCCTCATCATTACTCTCTCCTAGTGCCTCTCCCATCGACAATACAACCAGATAACCTTATCTATATAATTACACCCCTCGGCTACGTCTACTATATTGGCAGCAGCGGTGAACAACGGTAAACTGCGACAAACTACGTTCACTTACAATATGATTACATACAAAAATCATCATAGGAAGGCTTCTAAACCTCAACATAACACGCCTCGTAGTAGGGCTTAGTATAATCAAATGAATAAAAATATTTTTGCTCATTTATTTCTTCCATTTCACCCAGCTCCAATTTTTCTGTATAACTAATAATCTTGAATCAAAATATTAATATGAATGGGACAAATATATCTACTATTCCTTCGTGTTCACTGAGATCTTTTTGATGGAAACTTTTCCACTTCGTCAATATTATCTTTAGTATACCGATATAGAGTGAATCGTCTAATCTAGTAACTTCAGTAATAAGTTCTATTTAGCGCCTCGATATGAAAATGTCACAAAATTATCACTGTATATTTTGCCGCTTCATGGTTAACTGTTAATGTAGTCCCTAAATAACATAATAACATTGTGTTGAAAGGTTATGTATGTTAAAATGAATTTCGCGTAATGATACCTGGTAGTATCTGAAGAAGCTATTGGATCTTTGCACGTTTATTGTTATCCAGTGAAAGAGTTGACCTAAAGCACTGCAGTTTACTTTCTGATAGTGTCAACCACTGATGTTGGCATCATAATGCGATGATAATGCTAACAGCAAAAGTGGCAACAGTTACACTGGACTACTGTAACGGGAAATACTTCCTTCAGTACGGAAAGCAGACTAGCATGTGTTGTCTTAATTTTATCAGTCATTAATTTACTCTGACCTGTAATCTTGTTTTCCATACAAATTTCTATTCAAGCAGATGGAACTAAGTTGCATACTGTCTTTTTCACCTTATAGTGGCATGATGCTGTCTTTAATCATACCTTTCCTTGTACCATGACCTGAACTATTCAGAGTCATCGTCTTTGCCGGAAAGATGCATCGGCATGCTTCCTTGGCCTGTGTGACCATATCAGGCAATAAACAAGAAAAAGTAAATATGAGGCTGTTATAGGTCTCTGGTAATTGCTATAAAAAGAGCCAAGATGACTACAGCTCAGTTTTGTTCGGAAAGTGTACATTATCTACAGATCTATGCCCGGTTTTCATTCGCTTTGTAATGATCCACATCGTGTGAGCAGTTATGTTCTCATATAAAAATCCAAATGACTTAAAGCTTAGGTTAGTAAACTTTTACGTGTCGGTCAGTTTCAGCTTCACTGATGATGATCGGTGTATCCAGAGCCACATTCTCGCGGGCTTAAAAAATTACCCGACTATTCTTCGCTACCAGCTTATTTCTGCATTTAAGACAGCAATTAAGGAGGTAGAGTATATAAACATGAAACATAAAGTTAAAAGCAGAATTGTAGCCTATATGGAAATATGAGTATGCGAGCGATTGGGAAAGTTATTAGTGAGTTAAATGGAGAGAGAGAGAGAGAGAGAGAGAGAGAGAGAGAGAGAGAGAGAGAGAGAGAGAGAGAGAGAGAGAGAGAGAGAGAGAGAGAAAGAGAATGGAACGGACGTGAATTAATGGGAATTAAAAGACCATCATGACTTAGCCCGCATTGTCAGACCAAACTGAGGAAACAATTTTTTGTCTGCTTTGTTATCGGCAATTCCAGGCTCGTGGTTTTATAATTTTCATGGTTCATTCTGTTGACATACCTCCCACTTCCAGCTCACTGTCTTAATCAGTAACTGTTTTACAGTTCTGGGTCTGGATTCACAGACAAGCTTATGATAAAGTCCCAGCCGTTAATGTGATATTTTCTTAGGAAGGACAAGGATAGGAATGTACAGAGGCTTTGTCGCTTGTTCTTCCTTAAAAAATGAATGAGAAGAATATTATCGAAGGATTACATATTCGTTTCAGGAGGAAGGACAAGGATATGAGCTACACAATAATCTGTCTTCTTTAATTCTTCCTGCAAAAACAAGTTTAGTTAATGGTGGAGAAGAGATCGTAAATATGTTCAAGAATCTCATCCCTGATATCCTGAACCAAGGAAGTTTGACTCAAGTCACTCTTACTCCTGTTGATTAGTTTACCAGTACAGTATCTTGTTTTGTATTATTTTGAGACGAATTGGCGATACTGTACAAAAATAAATCGCCGAACGAGACGAGCTACGGGAGGAAGCACCGCCAGTGCAGTTTTTTTTTTTTTTTTTAAGCGAGGAAGAAGGAACCAAAGGCCATGAGCCCACAATAACAGTTCCCTCCAAGAGAAAACAAAATACCAGAGAAAGCCAAATTCGAGATCCGATCATTTCGAGATCCCTGGACACACTGCGTTTGAAAGACTGGAGATCATAGACAGCAGGAAATACAGACAGAGGGAGACAGTTCCAGAGTTGACCTGTTGCATAAAATAAGGACTGGGAGTAACGGTTAACTCTTGCATTAGAGAGATGGGCAAAAAAAGGATGAGAGTTTGCTGCTACATGGGTGCTACATGCCCGTTGTAGAGGTAGAGGAATGCATGCTGACAGTTCAGAGGAACAGTGACCATTAAAGTACTGATAGAAAAGAGATAAAGATGCAACAGTGCGACGAACAGACAGAGGTTGAAGGGAGTCAGTAAGAGGAGGAGAGTTGATGAGACGAAAAGCCTTTGACTCCACCCTATTGAGAAGAGCTGTATGTGGGGAGCCTCCCCACACGAGAGTTGTACTCCACACAGGGGCGGATAAAACCTCTGTATAGAGTCAACAATTGTGCAGGGATAAAGAAAGAACGGAGTCGGCTTAGCACACCTAATCTCTTGGAAGCAGATTTTACAAGAGATGTAATATGATCTTTCCAAGATAAGTCCCGAGTAAATGAAACCCCAAGCATGTTCAAGGATGATGCAGGAATAAGCTGAATATTATTAAACATTAGTGGGTATACCTGTGGAAGATTTTGTCGGGTTGATAGGTGTAAGAACTGAGTCTTAGATGCATTAAAAACAACCAGATTATTTTTACCCCAGTCAGAGATATGAGCTAAGTCTGACATTAGGTGTGCCATAGCCTCATCCCTTGTTTGTTCAACTAACTGCTGAGATGGGCGTTGCGGGAACTGAATGGAAAGGTGAAGGGTGGAGTCATCAGCGTATGAGTGGATAGGGTTAGATGTACAGCTTAGAAGATCATTGATGAATAAAAGGAAGAGAGTTGGTGATAGGACAGAGCCCTGAGGAACACCACTGTTAGATCTAGAAGAACGATGGCCGCCTACAACAGCGGCTATAGAACGACCCGAAAGGAAGCTAGCGATGAATGCACAGTTAGAAGGATAGAAACCGTAAGAGGGCAGTTTGGAAATTAAAGATTTATGCCAGACTCGATCAAAAGCCTTTGAGACATCAAGTGCAATGGCAAAGCTTTCGCCAAAGTCCTGAAAAGAGGATGACCAGGAGTCTGAAAGGTAGGTGAGAAGATCGCCAGTGGAGCGTCCCTGACGGAACCCGTACTGATGATCGGAAAGAAGGTTGTAATAAAAAAGATGCCTTAAAATTTTTCTATTGAGAATTGACTCGAAAACTTTTGAAATACAGGACGTTAAAGCAATTGGACGATAGAGGGTTGGGAATGGTCACCCTTCTTTGGGACTGGCTGAATGAGAGCAAACTTCCAGCAAGAAGGAAAGGTACAAGTTAACAAAGAAGAAAGAGTTTGCCTAGGCAGGGTGTAAGCACAGAAGCACAGTTCTTGAGAACAACAGAAGGGACCCCATCAGGTCCATATGCCTTGTTAGTACTGAGGCCAGTGATGGGAGAAAATACATCAGCTGAAGACATTTTAATGTCAGCCATGAGGAAGTCAGAGGGAGGAAGTGATGGAGGAACAGCACCGGAATCGTCTAAGGTGAAATTGGAGGAGAAAGTCTGTGCGAAGAGATCTGCTTTATCAGCAGAAGAAACAGCTACAGAACAATCAGAGTAGAAAAGAGGAGGGAAGAATGATGAGGTAAAGTTGTTAGAAAGGTTTTTGGCAAGGTGCCAGAAGGAACGGGAAGAATTCAAGTTGGAAAGTTGAGAGCATTTAGTACGGATGAAATTATTTTTAGCAGAGCAAAGAACAGACTTAGCAAGATTCCAGGCATAAACGTAAAGATGATGTGATTCAGGGGTGGGTTGGCTCCGGTACCTTTTGCAGTTACAACCATAATGCCATTTTTTTCCCCAATGTACCAAAAGTGATCCGCCACACACATTAGAGAGAGAGAGAGAGAGAGAGAGAGAGAGAGAGAGAGAGAGAGAGAGAGAGAGAGAGAGAGAGAGAGAGAGAGACAATATTAGATAGATCGATCGACAAATAAATACATAAAGAGACAGACAGATAGATAGACAGGCAGATAGATAGATAGATGCACAATGGAGTTTTTGTGAACTGTCACTCTTTAGGCAACAAAGACAGTTGCATGTTGTAAATATTACACTTCAGTTTTAAGCCGTCACTTTCACCACATAGATGGTTCCATTATTATAAGTAATATAGTTTGATGGAAACAAAAATGAAGCATAAACGTCGTGAGAGCGACGAATAAAATTATGGGCACAGCTTGTAACTGGGAGGTTCATCTTTAATCAAAGTAAAATAGTTTGATGGTAACAAGATTCCAGCGAAATGTCATCATACCGAATAGGTTGATGGCAATTGCATACAGTCCTCCCCATTCCCAAACAAGGTTGCTGGTAGCAAGAATCAAGTATGGTAGGCTTCCTACGAATGAGAAGGCTTATGCTGCAAATTCTCTTGTCATCTTTGATACTTCCATAATTTGTTTTCCACTACAAAAAAATGGGAGAAATGGAGTTCCCCCGAGCTAAGCCCTGTATTGGACTATATAGCCCCGCTAGGGTTACAGGAGCGAGCTACCACTCCCGGCACGGCAGCCCCGGCGAGGCTCGAACTCGCAATCCCCCGATTACGAGTCCGGCGCGCTACCACTGTGCTACCGCGCCCCCCTTTTCCACTACAAAAAAGTGTAATCCTATCCAATAAATATTACGTCACGTACGTAAGTTGAATTGTGTTCATAAAGTGGAGACACCACCACAAGTCGTACACCATTTACATGAATTTTACCCCAGTCCCGTTAATTGTACTCTACATGTAAACTGAATTCTATTTTAATAACTTGTACAGTACTCCCTTCCCATGCATTGTAGCCTACATCAACCGCATAAATTGTATTCAGTTCCCACAAACTGTATTAAATCCCAATAACTTGTACATCATTACAAACAGGTACATCATTCAAGGAACTTGAACTACATCTTCATAAATTATATTCATTCTCATAAACGATACTCTGTTCCCTCAAACTCTCCTCTAGTCAGGGCGGATTTATGGTGTGTGGGGCCCTAGGCAGGTGGGAATGAGGTGCCCTATACAGTGGCATCAAGGATGGGGTGATATATGAGAAATTCTACAAGCATTCTGAAGCCATATGCAAAGCTACCTTGAGACAAACCAAAACCGGTAGATGAAACATAAAGTAATTTATTTTTTTCATATTAGTTTTTTAACATTAATTGAAACGGTATATATTATTATGTTATATACAAACATGCAAAAGTGAACAAATAAGGAAGGTCTGATTTAAAGATTTCAATGAAAACAAAGTTTTTTTTTTATTTTCTAGAACTTCACCTGAATGACATTTAATGTGCGATGTTATGGTAATTGTACAGTAACTCATATTTGTCGACCTTTGTCACCTCACCTAGTACTTATTTGTAAGTATGAAAGTACACGCATCAAAAAAACTATCGTTATAGGGGGGTCCGATGTGTTTCATACTGAACAAACTGGCTGTCTCGCTAGGGTTGGTAAGCCTGACAGTGGGTGAGTTGCCAAATAGGACGAGGTAGAAATATGCATGGGAGAAGCAATGGATATAGCTTATAATAAATATGCAACAAACACACGCAGGGATACCAATGGAGGAGGATGTTATCAAAAACCTTCATTCGTGTGTCATTTTATATCGTGCAGAAGGTGTAACGATAGTTTTTTTGTTGTGTGTACATATCTGAAAACAAATAATGAAAATAATTCTCTGTTCATCAACTACAAAACTATATATATAGTGTAATATTTACAGAAAAGCAAACTTAATGCAAAAATTTATCCAAATGGTTGTATTTGCTGCTTTACAAAAAGAAATTATAAGGGAGTCCAAATTATCTGAGTGACTGTACACTGAGTAACTGCTCAAAATGGAAGTTTACGAGCCTTCTGCCTTGCAAAGTTTGTGATGATATCAGAAAAATCAAGCGGCCTTAGTTTATGCTCTGTACTCAAAAGGGTGAGCAATGATAAACGATCCTGCCCAATGGTATTTCTCAGACAATGCTTAACAAGTTTCAACTACAGTTGTGACAAACATGCACAAATAAAGATGAACAGCAGTCTCAGCGTTGGCAAACGTTTCCAGCATGTCATTCCTGTGAATTGTTAAAAGCATATGAAGTTCAGGACTCTTTGAAGCTCCGATCCCCTCCGAGATAGATATTGCATCTGAATCTTTTGAAATTGACTTCATGAGATGTGCAAACTGTACAATTTCCGACTCCAACCCATCCTCCAAGTCCTTAGGGTAGGAAGTAACAAGATTATGAGCAGCTGCTCTAAGGTCACCTGTAGTTTTGCTTGTGATGTCTGATAATTTTCCATATCTACCTCGAAGGGTGCTGTAAGCTTCGAGACGTTGATGCAAAGCAGCACAAAGCTTGTCAACGATGGGGAGAAAGGCTGTTACTCTGAATTTATCTCTCCCTGTGAGACTGGCATCCTCAGCTGTGCCAATTTCATCATGGTGACACTTGCGTTTCCTAGTACGTTTAGTGTCTTCCTTATGTACACCACTGCCACTGCCAGTCATACCACATTTGGCCATGCCTTTCTCTTCAGAGTCATTAAACTGGGACCTCAAGTCTTCAACAAAGAGTAAGAGAGACTCCAGTGGTTGGGCAGCTGTATTAAGGGAGAGCCTGGATTTTTGCTACTGCACATTAGTACTTTGAAATCTTCCCAGGCTGGTTTGCCATACTTCACGCACGATAGCTGTTTCAACCTCTTTCATTGCTTTGATGAGACCACGTTCTTCAGCTCTAGTTTCAGCTGGCTGATTGTCGTCTGATGACAATTCTTCTAGGACATTCAGGTTTTCCTTGTATGCATTACTGAGAGCAGCTACAGCATTGGCCCGTGCTGACCAACGAGTGTCTGACAAGCTTTTGTCAAGCTTTAACTTCTCAACCTTGTGACTTTCTAGCACTTCACAATGCCTCCTCCAGCGATATGTAGATGCCACAAGAGAGGTGTAGATCTTCTGTATCAGCCCAAAGAATGACACTGCAGCAAGGTAACTTTCTACAACACATTTACCCACCAAGTTGAGGGAATGTACCATCCAAGGTACATACTCAGCTGCAGGGCATTCGTTCTTGATCATTTGTTGTGTTCTTTGATATTTATCGGACATATTGCTGGCATTATCAGAGGATTGTCCTCGGCAATCTGCAACTGGGATTTTCTTCTCTTCACGAAAATTAAGGACAGTTGCAGCAATATCTTTGCCAGTGTGACTTAATATGGGTATAAATTGCAAAACCCTCTCACCTGGTCCTGTGGGCAGAACATAGCGAATTGTGAAAGTGAGTTGATCGATGTGTGAAATATCACGAGCTGACTCTACAGAAATCGAGAAATACTTCCCCTTTTTAACTTCATCTATTGTTGTTGACAAAACCTTTTCTGCCATCAGTCCAATAAGTTCATCAGTATTGACATGAGACAAGTAAGGGGTATGCCCACTACCTCGTTTGCGAGCTTTTTGATGTGTGCTGCCAAGAAACTGTCATATGTGCTCAGCAGCTCCAGAATGCCAAGGTAATTTCCATTATGCACAGATCCAATCTGTTCATTTTTGATACGAATGGATAGTTCACGTTCACAAAGTAACTTTAAAACATCCACATACCACTTCAAAACCTCTTGCCAGTACTGGCATTCACTTTCATATTGTTGTACAAGTTTTGCATCAAAACGAGCACCTAGAGTATTTTGGGTTATTATATCGACCATTGCTGTTCTATGCTGATCTAATTTACCATGTGATTCTATGCTGTACCTGGCATTCTTCTAACCATTGAAGCCTGTTCTGTACAAACTCTCCACGTTTGACATTAGCTTGCACACAAAACAATATACTAGACCAGTGGTCTTTGAATAACATAACCATTTAAGATAAATGTCCTCCACAGATATGAATGAGTGCGACTGAATAATATTTTCGTGCAATGACGTGTTCTATCCTATTCCCTCACAGCTGTCTTTGAAGTCACCATCACAGTGTCGGCATTCTGAGCTTCCCCTCTCGAACAAATAGTTATTCAGCTATTTTTTTAGGCCATACTCCAAGATCATTTTCAGGACCCTGTACGGTAGGCCTAGCTTCTGCTTCCTCTTCTTGTTCTAATGTCACTGTCCGATGACTTTTGGTGATTTCAGCTGATTCACAAGTGTCATGCTGCATATTCGTATCATCACTAGTATTGGTGTTTGGTACTCCACAATGCTGAAGTGTAACACTGGTGTCACTTTGATCAGACTTCTGCATCATCACCAACATATCAGCACTGATGCTTGATTCGCCAGGATCAGAATCAGGATGAGACTATGAACTTTCAGAAACAGGTGCAACTTTTAGCCACTGAGTTATTTTTGTAATTTGCTTTACTTTTTCCATTTTTTCTACTTTTTCCTGTCGCTTAACAGAGCCAGGCTTATATTTACGCCGTTTATCACGGTCACGACTTGTTTATCTCTCCATAGTTCCTTCTTGATATCAGTTTAGGCTTAGTAGAGTATTGATTGTGCACAGAACCTGAAAAATATACGACTGATCACTGGCCTGGCTTGTAAATGCATATATAACTCAAAAAGCCTATGCACACCATATGCCATACAAAAATTAAACAAGATTAAGTCGTTTCCACTAACTACCTTGCAATCCTTCCACAACTGAAATAGACCAAAATGGTAAATCACTCCGTAGGTAGGCTACACACATTTATTTATGACTGCTGCCTGCTTGAACTTAAGAAGATTGAAGTATTCTAAGTATTTATTTCGAATTTATTTCCCCCGAACAAGAGGAGCCATGAGTGGTCGAACTACCTAACAGGATAACCTACCTATGATAACCTAGCCAACTACCAATCTATCGTAACCTACTTAACCTATCCTAAAATCCAAATACAGTAGATGTATAGTTAAATATGGCAAGAAATAAAAGATAAGCATATACCGAAAATGCCGATATAAATGGCCAAGAATTATAGATGCATATTTTGAAAAATGAAAAGAGAACGTTATATATATATTGAACTAAAATATCGGTCAATACTGAGGAGGCCCACGGTCCACCAACTTTTGTTTTGGTTTCTTTGCGTTAGTTTATGGTATTTTATATTGGTTTCTAATGTTGTTTATTTGTGAGATAAATATTTATCCATTATCTCTCAGTCTAGGCTTGTTCCCCCCATAGTAGGCAGGGCTCTTAAGCCGAGAAAATTTGTGGGGTAAGATCAGAAAAAAAAAAACTGCCACACACACACACACACACACACACACACACACACACAAAACAGTTAAGTGGGTGTTCCTGGCTCAAGCACCTCATTACCACCTCCAGGGGCATGGACCAGATGAGACAGTTAATATACCGTAAGTTAATGCACACAGAAACAACTTTCTGACTAGCAGGCTCCGGTCTGTTTACATTCTCAGACAGTAATCACTGAAGGTCCGTCAGGAGCATTCAAAGAACATTTTTTTATTTTTTGTAGGATACACTGAAGAAAACATTAAAGTATTAAAGCTTTGACTAATTATCATATTAACTTATACTAATAAACTATATCAGAGACAGTAAGAGAAAAATATAAATCATTAAATATAACAGCAAATTATACTGATACGAAAGAAGACGTAGATGACGCGCCAATGAAAGGGATAACTAAACAATTTACTTTCTGCCTGGTCAGTGAACAGTTCATGCCTTGTGAGTACCGTACAGTATAATAAATCCAAGATAATTATTAAATTATCATTATATAATTTATATGTTTATTATCACAGAGTTAAAGCATCCCTGCACTACTGGGAAAAGGATAATGGTCAAAAGTTTACAACAAATGTTATGTATCAATGCACTTATGCATTTTTAATGAAAGTTTTTTTCACCCTCTAGGGTGCCCTTGTAGCCTTGCAGGCGCGGGGCCCTAGGCCACGGCCTACTCCCCCCCCCCCCTAAATCCGCCACTGCCTCTAGTCCGATTGATTGCAATCCAGCCTCCCAAATTTTAGTGATTTTCTAAGTTTGAGCTGCATTCCCATAAATTTTATTCATCTCTCAATTATTCTAATCCTTTCTCATAATTTAAACTCCACCTTCATGAATGAAACTTCACATCTGCAATTCATAGCACACTCTGGAAAATTTTATTTTGCTCTGATAATCCTCCACCCAAACACATCGTCCTTCATGCAACCTCCACCCAAACAGTTCATCCTCAACCCAGACAGCTTGCACTTAACCAAAACAGTTCGTCCCCAACACAAACAACTCGTCCTTAACAATAAAAGCTCGTCCTCCACGAAGACAGTTCGTCTTCCACTTAGACACCTTGTTCTTTCACCCACATAACTTGCTTTTCACTGGCCCAACTTGTTCTCTGCAATAATAAATGTTTCATTATCATTTGCTACCACATGATGAATTATCTTTACATATAAAGGACATCTCAGACTACTAGGGTTTAAATCAATCTTAATTCATTAAATGTGATGACAGTTTTCCATTGCCATTCTGGCTACAGTACAGCTTTATTCAATGTATGTGAAAAACATATATTTGGGGGGAAGGTGCGAGGAATGACTTATTTATTTCATTCTTGTTAAAAAAAAAAAAAAAAAATACTCTCTTTTAATTTGGACAGATTTCTGTGAAATGAAGACAGTGTTCTATCTCCTACAGTTTGAAGAGACATTCCTAAGGTGTATGAAATTATCTTTTGGTTTCTGATACTTTTTAATAATACGTCATTGGAATGAAGTGGCAAACCCAGGTTGTATGATAACTTCCACGATATTCTTGTTGCACGGAGGAGGTTTGATTTACCTTAGGGAGAAACATTTTCCACATATCATACCTTTCTCACAATCCTTGAAAGATCAATTACGGCAACCAGTAGCCTCTTCAACCCAAAAACGCCACTGTCATGCGATTTTATTCAATTTACGAGAGAGTATTGGCACGTGTGGCTTTAATTATAATGTGTAATAACCTCTTTGCCAGAGAGACGTCTTTTCATTTTCTTCTTGGCTATTTCCTGAATGCTATGTTAACCTAAAGATATATCTTTTGGCTTTGAGGGGTTGGATACAGCCTTTATAATCTTTGTATAATAGGAGAATCATTATACAAAATAAATAAGACTGTCTGCCAGCAAAAACACTAATGTAAAAAAGACACCACATGGACAGAAGTGGCTCCTTTTATTAACAGATGTCTCCCATAAAACTGAAAAACAAAAACATAGAAATGAGTAACAATATACTGGTAATAAAAATTACTACTTCGGGTTGAATGGACAAAATATCATAAGAAACAATCTTCCAATTCATTTTTAAAATTTATTCTGTATCTCTAGCATTTCATTTTTCATGCATGTAATACAGGGTTGTGCTGCTGTCTCACAGTTCTCCATCTTTCTCCACCCCTTATGGCATTATGGCGTCTGGCTGTAGACAGTCTACAGGTATGTGGATATCGAAGGTCATAGTGGCATCCATGTAAACACCGAAATTTGTAGCGTGTTTTATGGGGATGATAGTATTCCGGTTAAAATCTATTTCAAAATATCATTTGGAATTTTGGCTAAGTCCTGACTGGCTATAACAACACAGTTTGTCTTATACGTACTGATTAGTAAACAATTGTAAAAGCAATTGTTAGCATTATGCAAAGCTTCTTCGACCTGTTTTCGCACTGACATACTTGATACTTAACAAGAATGTAAAAACTGAGAGTCGTTGGCGTACTGAATAAGAACACACTCGTTTGCTGTACTATGGAGATCATTTACAAATATTGTAAAAAGAATACGTTCCCAGTACTGATCCCTGGGGAACTCCGTATGATACTGAAATGTTATCAGAAACCGAGTTATTAAATCACGCTAACTGTGTTCTGTTTGCTAAATAATTCTTAAACCAGACGTTATCCAATTTAAAACCTAACACTTTTCTTAACATAAGCTGATGACTGATGTTATATTCTCTGAGTAGGTCTCAGAGATTTAATATTGGTACCTTGTTGTCGACCATATTAATAACAATATACTCACATGCTTTCATTAGTGCCGTCTCAGGGGCTAACACTTTCCAAAAAACCATGCCGTATGTGTCAAAGCAGATAGTTTGCTACAATATATTCAGTAAGAAGAACAATAGGAACCTAGTGCCAAAATCCAGTACAAAGCCGGATCATTGGTAACAAGTCGTGTACGCTGGAAGGGCCGGGAGCACAGACAGGGCGTCGTGAAAGCAATAGGTCAATGGGAGAAGTATATCATATTTATCACAGATGAGGCTACTGGAGTAAGGAACGGAATTAGATATCGGAAAGAAGACCAATAGAGGTAAGGAAAGGCATGATGTTATGAATGGAAAAATACGGTGATTCTTGGAGAAAGGCTGCAAGAAGGGGGATACGCTCGAGGTGAGAAGAAAAAGAAAATGAAATACGTCGCTGTAGAGTGTAGTGAGGACAATCAAGGAAAATATGGCACAAGGAAAGAATGGTATTGCAACGAGTACAAAGGGGGGGGGGCGGGATCACCAGACATCAAATACTTGTGGGTAAGTCTAGTATGACCAATTCTAAGACGAGCTAAAGCTGTCTCCCACCTCCTATTATGGTGGCAAGGGGTCAACCAGGGAGGAATAAAAGGTTTAACAACACGTAGATTATTATTAGTGATAGAGTCCCAACAAGACCGGTACAGGTGTTGAAGGAACGAAGATGGAGCAGGAAGAAGGTCAGAGACTGGAATGAGGAAGGAAGGAGAGACATACCTGGTAACAGCCATGCGAGCCAACTGATCAGCACGTTCATTGACCGCGATGCCCATTTATCCTGGGACCCAACAGAACTGGACTGTTTTATGACGAGAGGAGATACGGAACAACCATTCCGAGATACGAAGGACTAAAGGGTGAGAAGAAGATGACTGTAGAAGGGACAGAGCACTAAATGAATCAGAGAATATCACAGATGAGGGAGAGGAGGCACGACAAATATACCGCAACGTAAACAAGAGGGCATATAACTCCGCTGTTAACATTTGCATAAGTAGGAAGGCTAAAATGATAAAATATGTTAGGAGAGAGAATCACAAATCCAACACCTGCGGGTTTTTTTGAACCGTCAGTGTATATAGGTACTGCAGAGGAATGGTGGGAGAGATGGTCAGAAAACTGGGAATGGAGAACGAAGGAAGGAGAATTGGACTTGGAATTAGGGAAAATGGAAGGGCAAATATGGGGTCACGGAAGTAGCCACGGAGGAAAAAGACATGTGCGGAAAGTGAAAACATTACTAACAGCAAGGGTGGAGTGCGAGAGGAGAGTAGGAGCTCGAACTGCAAAAGGTGGCTTGGTCCTAGGAGTGGAAAACATGTCTAAGTCAGGACTGGGAGAAAGTACAGAAGGGGTATGAGGAAAACGATGCTACTTAGCATAGTACAGAAAAGAAAGTAGACATGACGGCAGAACAGTGATGGAACTCCTGATAGAGCATACAGACTCTCAACTGGGGAGGACTTAAAGACACCAAGAGCCAGACGGAAACCGTAATGATGCACAGAATCAAGTTGTTGGAGGTCGGTGTCTGAAGTGGAAGAATAAACTTGACAAGCATAGTCAAGTTTGGTGAGAACGAGAACAATGTGGAGACGAAGGAGAGTAGTCCGATCAGCAGCCCACGACACATGAGAAAGTTTGTAAGAGACGGAGACATTGCAGGGCTGAGATTTTCAAGGAGGCAATATGATCCTTCCAAGTAAGACGGGAGTCGAAAAGAATGCCAAGAGGGGAAGAGGAGGTTTTGTATGTGAGAGGAGAACCATAGAGAATAAGAGGTGGTTGAGAAATAAGATGAGAACGAGTAAAAGTATTAGCATGAGACTTAAGAGGAGAGACCCGAAAGCCATGAGAAGTAGCCCATTCTGAGGCAGGAGAAACCGCACGTTGAATAAGTTCACCAAGGGCAGAGATATCAGAATATGAAGCATATATTGCAAAATCATCAACATATAAAGAAGAGCAAACACCAACTGGGAGATAAGAAACAATCCCATTAATTGCCAATAAAAAAAAAGTAGTGCTAAGAACACTGCCTTGGGGAACACCTTCGTATCGTGGGAATGGATCTCAGTAAGTATGCTGAACACAGACTCTAAAGAAACGAGCTGATAGAAAATTCTTTAGAAAACACCAAGGTTACCATCAATACCACAAGAACGAACTGTGCGTTAAATATGGTAGCGTCAGAAGCCTTCTCAAGGTCAAAGAACACTGCGACAACAGATTCTCGAGTGGCGAAGGCTGAACGGATATAAGTCTCTAGATTTAGGAGGGGAGTTAAGGCACTGTGATCTTTTTGAAAACCAAACTGTGAAGAGGACAAAAGCTGCTTGGATTCTAGGAGCCACATAAGATGATGATTTATCATATGCTCGAATAATTTGCAAAGACAGCTTGTAAGAGCAATGGGGCGATAATCATGAGGGGCATGGTCTTTCTTTCCCGGTTTAAGAAATGGGAGAATGAAAGCAATACGAAAGGAGGGGGGAAAAACACCCTCCGTCGAGATCCATCCATCCATCATCCAATCCTACATTGCCCCATGAGGAGCGTAGGAGCTCGGGGCTAGGCAGTTGGTCCCGACATTTAAGATGAGAGTGAACAGCCTCACTCATCCCTGAGTGGCATTACATGAGCAATCAACCCCAACCACCCCTTGGATATACACCTTCACCGGCTCAATCCAATTAGAGTGCAGTAATTACACACTAAACCACCAGGCGCCAAAATTTGGTTGTATGGTTACCACCCAGCGTAGTAAATGGTTTCCTGGTGTTCAGGAAACCATTTGGCTTGTCACTCAGTGTAGAGTCACCCACAGGCAGAAGGAAGAGGAAAGAATGAATGAAAGAAAGACAGAAGAGGAAGTGTAAAGTCACCCATAGGCAAAAGGACAAGGAAAGAATGAAGGAAAGAAAGACCTGATACGATTATAAATAGCTAACAGAAATGAACTCTGTTCATCCGGGGTGTTGCGTTTGCGTAGGTAACTCTTCCAACGTGCACTTTTAACACGGAGTGCCACAGTACAATCTGAATCCCACCAAGGCACACACTTCGAAGTAAAAGGACGCGATGACCTAGGAATTGCAGTCAAAGCTGCACTCAGAACTAACACATAAAAATAGGTGAGCATATCTGAAACAGTAGAAAAGGAAGAAGGTATAGAAGGAACAGTTAAAGAAGTAAATGACGACCAGTCAGCTTTCTGGAAACACCACTGAGGGGGTCTGAGTATGGGACAATATGTAGTAAGAGTAACTTTGACTGGAAAGTGATCACTATATACAACGTCCAACACAACAGACCAATGGAAATCTAAAGAAAGAGAAGGGGAGCACAGGAGAGATCCAGGCAGGAGAAAGTACGAGTTTTAGCGTCAAAATGCGTTGAAGCTCCTGTATTCAATAAGGATAAATTATTATTAAAAATAAAAGTCTCAAGGTGACAATAATGTATTCAGTAAGTTGCTGTGAGAAATATTTTTCTCATACTTTTGATCGTGGGAAGAAGGGCGACAGGCCTGTAGTTTTCAGCTTCATTTAGTTCCTGATTTAGGTCAGGGTTATATATCAAGTCTGGCCGTTTTAAAACAGCAGGTTGAAGACACTTTGCATAATGCTAATAATTATCACAAGAATGGTTTACTAAAAAAACCTGTGCTGTTATAGCCGCTTAGAACCTATTGACTAAAATTCCACGTGATTTTGCAATACATTTGGAACTGGCAAGACTAGTGCATTTTTCTGTAACTAGGCGAACTTGCAGGCAACAATAGATGTGTTTATCATTACTGTTAAATGCACTGTTAGATGCATTGTTAAGTGCATCGTTAATAAAATGATGGGGGATTTTAATAAAGTGTAGGGGAATTCCTTCTGCACCACTTGCACCTGTGTCATTTGTGTGTTTGTCAGGACCAGTGAAGCAGGATATATTGGTGCTGGTTTGAGGAAAATGACAAGGTAAAGTATATTTAGAGAGATTAATTTATTTTTCATCTGGAATCGTTAAGTTTTCTCATGCATTATTATAAGTTTCCTTACATTTCCGAAATATTATCTGATGGTACTGGATGCAAATTCTGCTGGCAGTATTTCCATACTTTTCACTTTGGTGAGGTTGAAGGAAACATCGATCAAAGGTTTAGAATGAAAAGTTACTCGGGGTGTTAGATTTATAATTTGACTTTTTAAAGATTTGATAATCTGATGTAATTTGACACTAACCTTCAGTAAATTATCGTTAAGATCACCTGCACTAAAAAGAGATTTATTTTTTTGCACTCATTACGATATAACTATTAAGATGATTTAATGAAGTTGACAGACAATAGCAGCGTCTGTACACGCGTCCGATTATTATAGCTGGAAGTTTACCATATCGAATGGTTAGCCAAGTATCCTCAGTTCCATCATAAGAATTGAATCCTTTTATCTGTGAAACCTGAAGGAGATCACTTATATAAATACATGAACCTCCACCTCGCCCACCATCATAACGGTGTAGTTTGTATCCGGGAATGCTAACAAGGGTACCTGGTATCTCATCAGCAAACCAAGTTTCTCTAGTACACAGTATGATTATTTTCTCTTCTCTTAATAACTGTACATGTTCAATATCTTCAAGTTTAGGCGTGAGTGATATTGCACTGATAAACTCAATGTTTAAGTTAGCCTTGTTGTGCTGTTCGGTAGAGACTTCATTACCTATATCCTATGTATAGTATTAATGGTATAGTCGAATCATATGCCCATGGCTATGACATGAGTAGGAGTTTATTTATCAGTGGAACCGAAAAGTTGGTTGATGGTGATTAAATTCTTCACAGTTTGAACAGCCTCTTATTCTACTGTTATTAGTGCTGCGTTAGTCGTTACCGTGAGAGATATTAGTCCATGCATACTACTGTGATTGTGATGCTGTGATCTTAGTTGGTACTGTGCAGAGCCAGAGAGATAAATGGTGTGTAACCTTTACTGCTTTACCCTTGTCCAATTGCCTTTCTGTACTCGTATGATGTGGTGGTTTGTGATCTTCGTGTTGTCTGCTTGTCTTGGAAGGTGTTCAGTTGTCTGTGTAATTAGGGTAGTACTTGCACTGCTTAATTTCTGTAGAGTCACAATCTGTACTCTGTATTTTAATTTCAGTGATTTTGTTTTTAGAATCTAGAAGTCTAACAACCCTAGCATATGGGTCAGTCGAGCAGGACAAGCCAACGATTCAGGTCTTCTCACTCAGCAGTAAGAGACCTTTGTGAATCTTGTGATATCATACATAAAAAACAGTATTTAAAAATATTATCTTGTACATCAAATAGTAACTTAAGATTGCTTGAATCACTATATATCAAGATCCATGATCACCTCTAAACATCACTAATTCTGCAGTACCTCTTTATATTGTATAACACAAAATTAGCCTCTTCTATTCTCCCCATCTTTTTTTTTTAGCATCTTTTGTCTTTTTTTTTTTTTTGGCAAATTTTTAGAGAATATTTCCTTAGTGGTAGCCTTATTATTCCTTTTAGATTAATGATGATATTTTAAATGCCAAAACGTCTGAAATGAAGATGTTGGTCGTTTCTACGCTCGTTGTCCTTTTCTTAATCAAGTTGAGGTTCTCTATGAACACCCCACTGCCTGAACCCTAGTCTGTTTAATCAGAAGTTCGGACTGGCATGGTCAAAATAGAACCTATCAATCTTACCTGCTCCCAGCCTAATAGGATTGGTAATCTCAATATGTTCGGCTTTCACCTTCATGATCTGGTAATGTTTAAATGAAAGTAGGAAGACGGAAAGAAAAACAACTTTCGCAGTTCATAAAGTGTCTGTATGGAGTTTTTTTTGATAATGTATGAACGTGCAGTGATGAAGGCACAGAAAAATATACAGATGAAAACTCTTCAAAATGCATATCGCAACACACACACACACACACACACACACACACACACACACACACACACACAAAGCATATAGAAAATTATGTGTATGAATAAAATTTCCATATCGTTGCAATGGACGCCTATTTACTCAGAGTGGAATGTGGCCTCGAGCGCTATTCCTAACGGACTCCAGCTGTTGTGCTGGGTTGTGTTATGTTGGGCCGGATTGTTTATAGCACGGTTGGATACTGCCTTCAGCAAATTTACTCCTGCAACCGACAGGCGATTATATTCACATTAGGAAAGATCCAGGACGTGCTGTGTTGTCTGTATCACGGTGAAGTGTTTCCACTGTATATGATAAATAAGTACACTTTCAGTATGTCTACTTCTGCCACACCGCCGCAGTCATCCACTCTTCCAGTCTTCCTTCTCCTCTTCCTTCTCCTCCTCTTCCTCATCATCATCTCACTCATCCTGACCATTCTCATGCTTATCATCCTCATAATGCTCATCATCCTCATTATCCTTCTACTCCTCCTCGTCATCATCATCATCATCATCATCTTCATCTTCATCCTTATCATCCTCATGCCTACCATCCTCATGCCTACAATTCTCATGCTTATCATCGTCATGCTTATCATTGTCATGCTTATCATCCTCATGCTTATAATTCTCATGCTTTTCATGCTTATCATCATCATGCTTATCATTCTCAAGCTTATCATCCTCATGTTAATCATTCCTATGCTTATCATCCTCATGCTTATCATTCCTATGCTTATCATCCTCATGCTTATCATTCCTATGCTTATCATCCTCATGCTTATCATTCCTATGCTTATCATCGTCATGGTTATCACCCTCATGTTTATCATCGTCATGTCTACCACCTGTATGTTTTTCATCCTCATGCATTTATGTCTCTGCGTTTCATCCTAATCCTCATTATCTTGGTCCTCATTATCTTCATCCTCGTCATCATCATACTCATCATCATCCTCATTATCCTCCTTCTCCTCCTCCTTCACATGCTCATGATCATAATCATATTAACTTTTCTTCTCCACTTCCTCCACATCAATCATCATCATCATCATTCTAAGCATTTTCCTCCTCCTCCTCCTCCTCCTCATCATCATCATCATCATCATCATCATCATTATCATCTTTTGTTTTTACCTGGTGACAGCTTAATCACAGTCACCACCATCATCGTCACTATTACCACAGTCAACATCAGTATCATTATGATAATCATGATCATTTTGTGTCCTAACAGGGTACTAACTGCATCAAAAACATCATTATCATCATCATCATCATCATCATCCATCATCATCAGCTGCTGCTGCTGCTGCGGGGGCATCATCATAGCACGTTAGAGTCTGAGGCTGGAGGCTGTTCCTTCCGAGTCTATGCCAAGTGTGCGATTTGTCCACGACCTTGTTTATGTCAGCACCATCCATTAATGTTTTGGCTTGTTTGACCTCCTTACATGTAATATATGTTGCGTCGATTGCAACGAGTGTTGGCCTGATGCTGTATATGTTTGCTAGAGTATCCGATGTTGACACGATTCCAGTGCATGCTGCTTGACTGCAGAGTATGTTTGCCTGAGTGCTGTGGCCATTGACTTGATTGCAACATATAGTGGCTTTACTGCATTGTATGTTGGCTATAAATGCAATGCATAGTTGCTTGATTGTAACATGTGTTGACTGCAGTGCATGTTGGCTTGAGGTTGGTACAGTGTGTGTTGGCTTAACTGCAGTGTATGTTGAACTGAGTTCGGTATATGTTAGTTTTAATGTAGGACAAGTTGATGAAAGAGTGTTTGGTCTTGTTTGCAGTGTATGTTGGCTTGTGTGAGGCATATATTGGCTTGTGTGAGGCATATATTGGCTTGATTGTAGGTACTGTTGACTTGACTGCAGATGAAATTGGCCTGTCTGTAACTTATACTAACTTGTTTGTAACTTGTGTTGGCTTGTTTGCAACTTGTGTTAGTTTGTGTATGTTTTATATTGGCTTGACTGTACTTTATGTTGGCTTGTGCGGAAATTATGTAGTTCATGTTGGATTATGTGTAACTCATGTCGCCTTGAAGTAGCTAATGTTGGCTGGTGTATTTCGTCCTTAGATTGTTCCCTACCAGTTATATATTTTCATTTTTTTTTTTTTTTTTGTAGTCAGTGAAATCTTAAAGAGTTATTGTAATCAAGAGGTTGACGAAGGGTGCATCTAATCCCTGCAATTTTGCATGTGTTGGCTTGTCTTACCTTACTCTTGGATGGATGTTGTGTGAGTAGATAAAATAATGGAAAATGGACTGTTTTGTCGTGATATCTACATCTTCTGATACTGTAATATATATTTTAGTTTCCGTGGGAACCAGTGATGTTATATAATCACCCAGTCTAGTACTATATACCAATCATATTTGGCAGCGTACAGTACATACTATCATATTGCCATACATAGAGTTGGTATCTGTGCTTGTAAGGCATAGATGAAAAATAACCAAATATTACAATACCCTTACCGAACATCAGTAGCTTTCATCAGGATGAAATATTAAAAACTTGCCATTACGTTTGTATTAACGTAATCAACACAATGACGACTTTAATATTGTTACGTACGCGCCCCACACTGCCACAGGCTCCAACAGCAGTAGTTCAGTACAGGAAGGACGTTGCCCAGTGAGTTACTCTTCCAATGGTCAGCCTTAAGGTGTACAGTACACAAGATCAGCTGAGGCGAAAATAAACACTGGCTTCTTAAAGTTCATTGTCATTATTTTCCAATTAATTCCACTTAATGCATTCCAACTTCTCTTCACTGTTCTCACAAGCACTGGGGCTATACAAACTTTAGTAACTGCTATCACACTTAATGCTTGCCAACACTTCACTTATTAAACAAGTCCCGAAAATAATCTTCACTGACAGTAATTACACCTAATGCTTGCCAGCAACACTTCACAAACTTCACTAACAGCACTGAAAACCAACTAAACATCACTCAGACTAAACTGAAACCCAACTGAACTCGTTACAGTCCCTTTTCCATCCTTATATAAACTTGCATTGTTCGAGAATCATCTACTTCTCCACAATTCTGGAATGTGCTGGTTTTGCACTTGTCCCTAGGAACAACAGTTACCAACTACGAGACGTCAAAACATGCTAGAGTTTTCCTACATTACTTAAGATTCCAAATCATACGAACTTAAATTACATAATTTAACAAGCAATCACTTCAATACAACATTATAAAGAAAAAAGAGCACAAAAATCAATGCATAGCTTACGAAATAACTACGCTCACAAACAGCAGACAAACTGGCAACTCTGACCAGTACCGATACCAAAACTACCGTACACGAAACGCCGAGCAGCTTCTCAAGCACCTAGCTGGCAAATCTCACATCTTTACACTACCCCCTCCCTAGTTCTTTGTCGTCCCGAAAAGATATATATACACAATATATACAAACACATACCTTAATCTTAATGGAACATCTAACTATACACAAAATAATCCTTCAATTTATCAGGTCTTCTACGCCGCTTCTGACAATGTCCATGCTCCTCCACACGCACCACTCCCCTAGGAACAGAAAAACTGTTCAACCAACACCTGAGCAACAGTCGCAGCCTCGTCATCAGGGATAGCATAGGCTTTTGGCCACTTTGTGTAGTAGTCCATGGCGACACATATACAGTCATTACTCGTTTTACAATGGGGTTACGTCAGGTCATACCTTATTGTATACCGATTTTATCGTAAATCGGGAGATTGAAACCCATTATAAAAGGGGGGTTATGTCAACTCAGCTTACCAAAGTCACCTAAACAAGACTGAACCATAAATGACAAGCCACCTTCATTCCTTCCTGTGTTGGTCCAAGTCGTCTCCAAGTCGTCCCCCCCGAGGCTGGGGACAGCCTGAGCTTACAGGCACTAGTGGTCAGCCTCTGAGGCAGACAGGAACAGGTTAGGGGGTGGGGAATCCGGCCCATACCTGCACCAACCTTAGCACTGGGACCCATACCTGCACCAACCTTAGCACTGGGACGCATACCTGCACCAACCTTAGCACTGGGACCCATACCTGCACCAACCATAGCACTGGGGCCTACACTGGCACTGACCTTACCACTGGGCACACAAATTCACAGTACTGTAGTACAATGTTTGGCTAAGAGGTGACGATAACAGGGGGGAACACATGAACAAGTTGAAAAGACAGGGCTTTGAAGGGGTGGCGGGACCTGAACCATAACAATGCCTGCACACCGGGGTCACCATCTTGCCTGAGACAAGCGACAGTCACCTTGCGTGTGCCTGGTGCTTTCCGATGGCAAAATCGTTATAGCAGGAAATTTATTTTAAATCGAACATTGGGGTGGAACTTTTCTATTATCATTGTAGTGAATTATCATAAACCGAATCATCATAAAACGAGTAATGACTGTATACTGGTTTCCTCTCCCAGTGAGTGGCTAAGGTCCAGCAATGTCCACCATGATTCTTTCCATCAGTGCACCCACTTGGTACAGCTGGAGAGGGGAGCAACCACATTTCTTGGGTCCCTTCTTGGCATAGCATACATCAGAGTCCCGACACCACTCTTCAACATCCCGATGCATGCCAGTCCAGTAGGACCTCTGTCGTAGCCAGCTTAGAGTTTTCTTTACTCCCAGGTGCCCACTAGTGATCTGGTTATGGGACATCCAAGATCTCGGACCTCATCTTCTTCGGAACCACCAGTTGCCAATACTTGCTGAAGCCATCAGGTGTCTCCCACTGACACTCCAGTAGTCCATTGCTCAGACGAAGAAGGTCCCACTGACTCAAGTAGCTCTTGGTCGTAGGGCTTAACCTGGAAACTTCTTCCCAAGATGGTCGCACTGTACTCCGCTGCAGCCACTCTAGCACCGTCTGCAAATCTGCATCCGCCATCTGCATCCTCTCCTCTACTGAAATCTGGCCCAGAATTTCCACTGCAGTATCCCTGTGGCTAGTAGCAAGCTGCACTGTCCTCTCATGCTTCTACTGCTTTAGCTTGGCATCTCTTTCCTCCTGAAGCTGTTGCTGTACTTCCTTCATTTCCCCCATGAAAGCATCTGGCTGTCCTTGCATCCTCGGTTGTAATTCCCTCTGCTGCTCCTCTTATGCCTCTTGAAGTTGCTCATATCCTTTTTTTTTTGTGTGTGTGTATGTGAGTTCTTCCTGTTGTGCCACTAGTAGTTCCCTATTTGCCATCAATAGTACACCTCGTGCCTGTACTAGTTCTCTGAGTTTCTTCAGCTACTGTAATAGCTTGATGATTGCCGCTAATGACACCCCATCCTCCTGCCCTGCTTGGGATCTTGTCTGCACACCTCCTGCTTCAATGTCTAAGGTTAAACTCACTGCAGCACAATTCTAGAAATCCACACTCCTGACACCAGTGTGATGTCCCCATCCCACACTGCCACAGGCTCCAACAGCAGTAGTTCAGTACAGGAAGGACGTTGCCCAGTGAGTTATTCTTCCTATGGTCAGCCTTAAGGTGTACAGTACACAAGATCAGCTGAGGTGAATATAAACACTGGCTTCTTAAAGTTCACTGTCTTTATTTTCTGATTAATTCCACTTAATTATTCCAACTTCTCTTCACTGTTCTCACAAGCACTGGGGCTATACGAACTTTATTAACTGCTATTACACTTAATGTTTGACAACACTTTACTGTTAGTACACTTGAGGAGCCCAGTGTGAGAAAGGGCGAATAGACCATCTGGGCAGAAACCAAAATTTATGCAGCAACAGGTACCTCAGAGTATCAACTTTTGAATGTAAAAGGATATTCGCCAAAAACTGTCATTGGATTTTGGTCCTTGCGTAGAGAGTAACAAGATCAATTTTTGGGTGGCTCTGACACTGTCAATTTCGGAGGTGATTCTGGTGCGAGATAGGACGAATATCCGCACCACAGCTGCTTCAGTGGACTTTTATGGACTTTTATGGACTACTCGATTGGATTACACCTACAGTGTGGAAACCTGCAGTTTCTTTCTACAGTTTCACTTTCTTCATTTTGGTGAGTAGCTACCGGTACTGGTAACTGACATAAGCCTAATGTCAGAAAATGGCATCCAGATCTGCAGACTTCTATGAAAGACCATAACTTTCGAAACTGTCATAATTTTCTTATATTCTACATGTTTCTCAGTTTAATTAGGCACAAAAAACAACACTGTAGCTTGTAAACTGACTTACTTATGAATATTTTTTGTTATTTCCAAAAAATTTCGTTACCCATGAAAATCTATGGTATATTAAAATATTTGTGTAAAAATTTAACACAGAAGACAATTGCTTGATATACATAATTGGTGCAAATATCAATTCTGTAGGTAAAAAAAGAAAACAAGTTATAGTTTATAGAAGTTCTCAAACTTTGAAGCCATTTTCTGACATATTTTGTTTTTGGTCTATTCGCCCCTTCTCACACTGGGATCCTCACTTAATGCTTGCCAACACTTCACTTATTACACAAGTACCGAAAATAATCTTCACTGACAGTAATTACACTTAATGCTTGCCAGCAACACTTCACAAATTTCACTAACAGCACTGAAAACTCAAACTGAACTGAAACCCGACTGAACTCGTTAAAGTCTCTTATCCATCCTTATATAAACTTGCATTGTTCGAGAATCATCTACTTCTCCACAATTCTGGAATGTGCTGGTCTTGCACTTGACCCTAGCAACAACAATTACCAACTAGGAGACATCAGAACATGCTAGAATTTTCCTACACTATGTAAGACTCCAAATCATTTACCAAATGAACTTAAATTACATAATTTAACAAGTAATCTCTTCAATAAAACATTATAAAGAATAAGAGCGCAAAAATTAATGCATAACTTACGAAATATCTACGCTCACAAACAGCAGGCAAACTGGCAATCCTGATCAGTTATCCAGACACAGTAGAGCCAAAGGCATATCCGGGTAGCTTCAACATCCGGATAATGAACACCATTCCCTACCACACCCAGACCCTACCTATACCCACCTCCAACCTACAGTATACCAAACATGTTTCTTTACTGCCTATGCTTAATCTGACAGTGTTTCCCAGTCATTCAGCCATATTTAGACATCAAAACACACATACGCATATCAAAAGTAATGGTAAACACAAAGATAACCCTGCAGGAAAACCACTGATAACCAAAAAACACCCTACCTGAACACTAATGTATGTACAGTATCCATCCTTATTTTCGTAGTGTTTTCAGTTCATTCAGGAATATTTTGGCATCAAAACATACATAGGAATATCCTAAATAATTTTCAACACCAAGAAAACCATGTATAAAAACCACTGAAAACCAAAAAACACCCTACCTAAACACTACTGTATGTACAGTACCCCTCATTATTTTGGTAGTGTTTTCAAGTCATTCTTGCATATTTTGGCATCAAAACATACATAGGAGTATCCTAAATAATTTTCAACAAGAAAACCAACCATAAAAACCTCTGAAAAACAAAAACAAAAACACCCTACCTAAGTACTACTGTATGTACGTATTTCTTCCTCCTGTACTTGACATCATACCCTACACAATAAATAATCTAAGTTTCACTGGCCAGGCCTGAATAACGTCTATCTATCTATCTATTACCAGACGCTTCAATCCCGTTTGGGGTGGCCACAAATAAATCGCCTCCAAGTCGCCCTGTCCCCCGCCATTTCACTCCCCTGCTCCCAACTCACACCCCCCTCTCTCATATACCTCTCCACCCCATCCCTCCACCTCATCCTCGGCCTCCCCCTCCACCTCACTCACATACAGTCTCTTCGTCAGTCTTTCACCCTCCATCCCCTCCACATGGCCATAACGTGAATAACGTGAATAACGTGAAATTAAAATTATTGCACATCATTCAACATAACTTAGGCTATGATGAATTAAGGCACAGGCTGAAACTTTAGTATGTGTGAATGGGAAAGGCTTTATCTTCTGTGTAGCACTTTTCAACACCAGCCACTTCAAGTAATATTGTACATGAAAGAAAAAGCAAATTTTCACAAGTTGCCAATACACCCCCCAGGTTGTGCAGTACATTTTTCTGCACCTAACCTAACCCAACGTGCTGCGGTGGAATGCTTACCTTACAGTTGGGTATCATACTATGCATTTATGGTGGTAATATCTCTGAACCGCATATTGGCAACTTGTAAAAGAATACCAGAAAATCATATTTGCATGTCCAGCATTCCATGATATTCGTAAGTACCAACAGAAAAAAAAAATGGCCCCAGTAAGCATTTAATTAAACAACATAGAACTTACCTCCCACTAGAAACAATATCCATCTTGTTAATCTGCGTAGGCTATACGAATGAACAACTTCAAAGGGCCTAGTAACAGCCAAAAGAAAAGCAACGCTGATCACACAATCTTCTTGTTTTGTTCGTAATATGACGCGCTGCCTGGTAATTTAGTGGATTCGTCCCTTCATGAATTTGGCCCGACGAATTCGACTCATCGTATATTATGGCAGTGAAGAAAAAGAACCTACATATGCCACCAAGGCTATAAGAGACTTAACACTGCATATCAGTCGAGATTATCTTGAGTGAAATGCCCTATTCCGAATTCATCGAGAGACGAAATAACCAGCTACGAGTTGTTCTCTCCTCAGAGTCTGAGCGTGAATGATTCGTACGTCTGGCATATATCTGGCCGCCGACGGCGCATGCGCATAGCAGGGGGGACTCTGAACTCAGGGAGGACAAAGTAGCTCGCTACACCGGAACTACCACACACGAAACGCCGAGAAGCTTCTCGAGCACCTAGCTGGCAAATTTCACTTCTTAACCGTATTGTAGTCCATCAGCCATATTTTATAAAAATAAAAATAATAATAATAATAATAATAATAATAATAATGCTTTTGCCACCTGACACGTTTAATCAGCTTAGAGATTACAGAGGTTAAAAATACTCCCCACGAATTCTTTGACTATAATCACGTCTTTTTGTATTCAGTCTTGTTAGCATCAGATGCATTTGTTTAGTTTGGAAGAACACTCTCATTCTGAAAGAGTTAAGACAATAATTATTATTATCGGGCGAGCGAAGCGAGCTAGCAATGTTTACTCTCAGTTAAGTTGGAAATGAGCAAGCCAGCCCGGCCCTGCCCATCGCTACCCGACTGCCACGCAAAGCAGAAGCTAATAACTTTACTCATATGTGAAGTAGCGTTGAAGTTCTTTCTGCATGTGACCCATTCATTCAATAAATTTTGTTATGACCTAAAAACTCACCCATAAAGGCATAGGAGCCCTTTGGAATCCCGTGTTTTCCAGGGGAATGTTCGGCTCTAATCGGTGAATGCCTCAATTACAAAATCAATTTTAAGAGATTTTCCGTAATAGCACTGTGTTTTTTGGTATCAACTTTACCAAATAGGTATAGGAGATTCCGCCAATTATTTTTACATTAACGCTTTTGCTATATTCTGATGGTGAGATCACAAAGTGAAACCCCCCATTTCTGGCTTCAATCATGTCATCAGAAACCAAGTCGTTATCATTTCAGCCTTGTCGACACGGAAGGTTGGCAGCGGAGATTGTAGAATTCAGCAAAGGGTGTGTGATGAATGCTGTAGTGCTATGCGTTACACCAACACTCGCGTACCATTGGAACATACAGTATGTTACTCAAACAAACCCTGAGCTATATTATCACTTTCTCTTTGACGTGTATGTGTGTGTGTCCCTGTGTGCATATGGAAGTGTGAGGGGGAGGGGGGTGTGGGTGAGTGGGTTGGTGTGTGTGTGTGTGGGTGAATGGACAGGTGTATGTGAGAGAATGTCTTTCGCTCCAGTATATTTTTCATTGTTCAGCTACCACCACGAAGAAGTAATATGTTAGAGGGTAATTGTGATAACGCTGCGTTCGATAAATACCGATAAATAATATTGTACTTACACCCCAACACATCTTTTGAAACAATTGAGGGTGAGGTTGGAGATATGAAAATAGTGAATGTGACGCAGTGTGAAACCAGCAAGTTTTCCAAAACCAATGATTCACTTAAGTCAACAAGTTGTCTGATTTGTATGATGCATGTAAGTCAGCAGGTTGTCCTGATACTGATTAGCTAAAGCCAACAGTTTCTTCCAACACTGTGATTCACTGAAGTCAACAGTTTCTTCCAACATTGCAATATGCTGAAGCCAACAGTTTCTTCCAACACTGCGATTCACTGAAGCCAACAGTTTCTTCCAACACTGTAATTCACTGAAGCCAACAGTTTCTTCCAACACTGCACTTCACTGAAGCCAACAGTTTCTTCCTGCACTGCGATTCACTGAAGCTAACAGTTTCTTCCAACACTGCGATTCACTGAAGCCAACAACTTATTCCAACATTGCGATTCACTGAAACCAGTGGCACAGTCGGGACTAGTCATAGACACACTCATATTCTAAAAACACACGAGTTATTGAAAATATTGCTTCCCATAATTTTCTCACTACTGTCCATGTAAGGCTTCCAAAAAGGGAATGAAGAAGAGGTGTAGCAGACGGTAATCAGAAGCAGTAAAGAGAATGTCAAGGAACAAATGTGATAAAAACAGTCGTGTCAACGGCAGATTTTAATGAATCATGCTTTCTCACTAGACCTGTATTTGCTGGGAATCAGCTGTATAGATGTAATTTTTGATAAGGGATTGTATGTACCTTTTGACAAGGGATGTACTGTACATGAGTGTGGCGTGATTTAAGGTTGGGGTCACCACTGTGTCTTTTTTGGTTATGGATATATATATTTTACTAGGGGCTACACCAGGGCAAATGGTTAGGATAAATAAACGCCAATGTGTTGGGAAGAAATAGACAGGGCAGTGTTTATTGACTTGGAACAATACAGTGTTACTGCATGAATTCAAAATAGTACAAGGCCATTACATTACAGCATGTGTAGATCAATTACATGATTAAACATTTATAAACTAAGACTATGAGTATTGAATTTTTAGTGAGAAGCGGGAGTGCCGGGCTGTTGTGTTATGTGTATCGGATATGTAAAGTTGTACCACGTGGCCAGATTTTACCTGGAGAGACAGAGAGCAAGGCAGGTAGTACCCGGCTGAAGTTCTGAGTGGAAAGAAGGCCTGGGCTTGATCGCCTGCTCAGTTTTAAGCCCCCTAATGATGTGGGTGGAGCACCGGTAGGCCTAGGTCGCCTGAATATAAAAATGTGATTGGTTTAGGCACCACTTCAGGTGAAGAGGGAAGAGAAATTGAATTCTATTGGTAGCAGCACCAGTAGCGATGCTGATTCCGAGAACAAGATGGGGAAAAGCCATGAGGGAAGGAAACCACATGTGTAGATGAAATGCAAGGTTCAATACTTTGTGGTGTAATATATGCCACAGCACTCCCCCTCCCCCCTCCGTTTTATGGCAATTAAACAGGGAGAAAAGAGAGAGAAAAGAAAAAAATATATGATTAAGGTACAAGGTACAAAAATTATATATAAATATATACAATTTTCAAAGTGAGTGAATATTTGAAAGTGATTTGGATGTGGTAATTACAAATAGCAGTTGTGATGGACAGGAGAATTTCTAATGACAAGTCCATTCCATGGCTATGTGTGATGGAGTAACTTATTAAATGGGGGGAGGCCATGACTATAAACTAAGCAATAGTAGCTGGGCATAACTTTTTGTACGAAAATTTGACTATTGCTTTGTTATTATGAGCAAACAAATGAGAGAGTTATGCCCGCCTTTACAATTGAGCTGTTGTATGAGGTAGAACGCACACATAAAAAAAAAATTGTATACCATATGAATGCTACTTAGCTGTGACGACATGGAGTGTCTGCGGTTTTTGATATCAGATTATGCTGGAGTGTAAAATTGTGGTGGTTTAATGAGACGGCCTGATTGTGTATAGGTCAATGTGGTAGTTATTAATGTAGCTTGTGGGGTTGTGGTGAGTGGTGGAGGGATTACGGGAACGACAGGTGTTGATGGGTGGGGGGTATGGACTGAGGAAGGGGTGGGGGCGGGTGGGATAGAGTGTGGGGTAGGATCACCTGAGGTTGACAGAGAGGGTGGGTTAGTGGTTGTAGGTTCAGTGCTGGGGGTAGGGTTTGTGGACGTCAGTGTGGGTGGTAGTGGGGGAGTGTTTGCATCAGTGGTAGTGGTTTGCTGTACTGTGTGACGCCTGAGCCGGTGTGTGGTGATGACAGGTAGCGGAGGGTACGAATTGACAAAGGGGATGGGGTGTGTGTGTGTGGGGGGGGTGCATGTAGGTGTTGGTGCTGGGAATTGAGGTGTTGGTTGTGTGCGCGTTATTGGTGGGTTGCAAGGTTGGGGGATGACGTATGGGGTGTTGGCTGTGACTGGGTTTGTGGTGTGGCCAGTTTGACTCTGTCTGTAGCGACTGTGGATGGTTTCCCGTGTTTGTATATTGTGACCGTTTTTTGTGAGTTTGTGATCACAGGGTATGGGCCTTCATATGGGGTTTGGAGTGGTGAAGTGCATTGACCCCTCCTCACGAAGACCTGTTCGGCGTCTGGTAGGGAGTGCAGGATGAACCTCGTCTGTTGCTGGCAAGAATGAGGAGGGACTGGTCGTAGTGCCTGCATTGCCTGCTGGAGCTCAGGGAGGAAAACCAGGGCCGGCGTGCCTGGTTGTGGGCGAACTGCCCCGGCAGCCTCAAGTCTTCCCCATACGTTAGCTCTGCCAGGGAATTCCTTTTGTCCTCCTTTTCCATAATCCTCAAGTTTAGGAGGAGGATTGGCAGTGCAGCCTCCCAAATAACTGGGTGGAGAAGCCCTCAGTGCTTCCTTCAGGTGATGATGGCAGCGCTCAATCATCCTGTTTGCCTGAGGGTGATACGCGGAGGTTCTGTGGTGTTTAGCACCCAGGAAGTCCATTAGGTCCTGGCAGGCCCGAGATTCAAATTGGGGGCCTTGATCTGTGATGATGATCTGCGAGATGCCAAAAAGAGTGACCCAGGATGTCAGGAAGTGATATGGCACATGGTCAGTTGTAGCGTCCAGCGTGGGCATGGCCTCGACCCACCTTGTCGCTCTATTTATACATGTTAAGATATAGCGTTTACCCCTAGATTCGGGGAGAGGGCTGAGGATGTCAATGTGGACTGTGTGGAAACGTTGAGTTGGTGTGGTCAGTGGTTGAAGTGGTGTTTTGGTGTGGCAATGCACTTTTGCTGACTGACACGCCACGCATGCTCGGACCCAGTTGGTGGTGCCATGCCTCATCCCTGGTGACACCACTCACCGGCTAAGTAAGCTATGCATGCTGCGAATGCCTGGGTGTGCCATATATTGGTAATGACTGAAGACTTGCCTTCGGAATCACTGGGGAATATAGGCCATGCTGTCCCTCAGGATATGTCACACCAGAGTTTCTGAGGTGTGCCGGTGACATTAAAATGTTGCAGTTGAAGTGAGGTTTTGGCCTGCAGCAGTTCTTGGAGTTCCTGATCATCCTCCTGCTCCCGGGCCAAGGCTGGATGGTCAAGCAGGGGTAGTGTAGGGCCGACAGCTGAAACTTCATGGGACAGGGCGTCCGTAACCTTGTTCAGGTCCCCACTGATGTGCTGGATGTTAGTGTAGAGCTCTGAAACGAAGGCTAGCTGTCTTGCCACCCGAGGAGACCAATTGTCACCTTTCTGAGCCATGGCGTAAATAAGGGATTTATGGTCAGTGAGGATGGTGAATTCTCTGCCTTCCAGAAAGTGCTTGAAATGTCTGACTGCCTCATATATAGCAACTCCCTGTCGAAAGCACTGTATTTGTGCTGGGCAGGGTTAAGGCGCTGGCTGAAGAATGCGACAGGCACGTTTGCATCACTGACTTGTAGTTGTAGGACTGCACCCACAGCTTCGGCAGAGGCATCTGTGGTGAATGTGATGGGGGCATCTTATGATGGGTATGCTAGGCAGGGTGCGGTGGTGATGTGGTTTTTGAGGGTGGCGAAGGCATGGTCTGACTGTGTGGTCCATTGAAGAGGCTTGGAGGATGTCTTTTTTGTCCCCTTCAGGAGATCGTTAAGGGGGGCTAGTGTGGCTGCAGTGTTTCTCAGGAACCTGTGATAATAATTGACCATCCCCAAGAACTCCCTGAGCTTGCGAGGTGTAGCTGGGTATGGAAAGTCCTTAATGGCATCCACCTTCTGCGACAGGGACGTGATACCTGTGGTGGATACCCTGTGGCCCAAGAAATCCAATTCGTATGCACCGAGGATACACTTCGCCGGGTGCACACGCAGCCCATAGTCCTCCAGACATTGGAACAGCACTAGGAGATGTGTTTTGTGCTGCTCATGGGAATCAGAAGCAATAAGGATGTTATTAATGTACACCATGACGAAATCTAGCCCCCTGACAACCTGGTCCATTAATCTCTAAAAACGTTTGTGCAGCGTTTCTGAGGCCGAAATTCATCTTTGTCAATTCAAACAGGCCAAAGGGGGTAGTTACCGCCGTCTTGGGGATGTCCTTCTCCGCCACAGGGATTTGTGGAATGCCCTGACTAAATCAATCTTGGAAAATACACGATGGCCGTGTAGTTGGTGGTGGAAGTCCTGGATGTGGGGAATGGGGTATCTATCGGGAACTGTCATCACATTCAGTGCCCTGTAGTCCACACATGCTCTCCACTCACCCTGTTGTGCCTTCGGTACCATGTGTAGAGGGGATGCCCAGCAGCGTGATGATGGCCAAATGATGCCCTCATTGAGCATCGCCTGAAACTCCTTTTCCGTTGCCTGACAACGTTTTGAGGGAAGGTGTCTGGGATGGGTGAAACAGGGCAGCCCGGAAGTGATGATGCAGTGCTCTACACCATGGTCTGTATGGCCGTTGTTGGACGAGTGAGAGTCAAGAGGGGAAACTGACATAGTATGGAATCGTATGAGGATTTCTGGTGGAGATGAGTAATGAGTGGAGGATTACCAGCACACCAGGTTACTTGGATGGATGAGTTTGAGGGTCTGTGATATAGATTCTGTCTTCTGGTATCCACGAGTAAGTCATGTGCCTCCAGGAAGTCGACGCCAATAATAAGTTGATTAACGTCTGCGACAAGGAACGGCCAAGTAAATGACACTGATTGGGCGAGTGCCACATGACGGGGTTCCATGCAGTATGTGGCTATGGGGATGCCGTTTGCTGTTATCAGGTCAAATACGGATTGCTGAGCTGTTTTGTGGTCAGAGGTAGGAGGGACTAGACTGAATGCGGCTCCAGAGTCAATAAGGTATTTTGTGCCGGAGATGGCGTCTTTAACCCATAGTAGGTCCCTGGAGCCAGTGGGATGTGTCGTGGCTTCGGGAGTGTTGATCATGAGGGGGCGTTTGGTGTGTGTGTGATGCGGGAGACATTACTGGGACTGTCTCACCCATGTGCGTTTCCCATGAATATGCAGGGTGGTGCACATCATCTGGCTTCCATGCGAAAACACTTGTGATAGGTACACAATACAAAATTGTCCCTTACTGTTTGGGGATTAACATTACGAGCACGGTTCACTGGGGGAACACCGTTGGAACAAAGGGGATGGGGGATGAATTCAACACTGGGGGTCTGAGTGGTGAAGCCACTTATTTTAGTTTCCAGCTTGTCTATTCTATTTGTTAACTTTGTTAATAAGGTACACAGCCCTGATGTGGAACCGTTTTTGTTCGCAACACTGTTCACTGACACCGCTGTTTCACTAGGGGTAGCTCTGGGGGCTATGACAGGGGAAAGAGAGGAGTGTGCACTTACTGGGTTGTTGTCGTAACGCTGTTGAGTTTTGTATAGAGTGTCCGCCCTCTTGATGAACTCAGCAAGGGACGTGCCAGGGCCCAGGGATGCTAGATGGAGTCGGAAGTCTGGTGGCATGAGCTGGAGGAGTCTGTGCCGGAGGAGGTCATCTGATAGTGTGGCCCTAGCTGCCATGAGTGTGGCTTGAATGTGGGCAAGGAGGGCCGAGGGGCGCTGCTGTTGGGAGCGAATTCCATCTACCTCCATTAAAAGTGCCTGCTTTGATTTACCTAGGGCCTGCAGCAGACTTTCCTTCAGGATTCTATATTTGTGCCCTGTAGGTGGTTGGAGGAGTTTTCCTGAACAAGGGCAGCTACTTGAGTGGGGAGATTGCAGACAACTGCTCTGAATCTGTCATCATCACTGGTATCTTCAGGTCACACAGCATCAACTTGTGTAAACCACATGTTAATATTGTACGTGAATGTAGGAAGGGATAGTTGGACGTGTGCTAAGGTAACCATGTTTAAACACTCTGGGAAGTCACCAATGTGGCGTGATTTAAGGTTCAGGTCACCACAGTGTCGTTTTTGGTTATGGATATATATATATATATATATATATATATATATATATATATATATATATATATATATATATATATATATATATATATATATATATATATATATATATATATATATTTCACTAGGGGCTACACCAAGGCAAATGGTTAGGATAAATAAATGCCAATGTGTTGGGAAGAAATGAACAGGGCAGTGATTATTGACTTCGAACAATACAATGTTATTGCATGATTTCAAAATAGTACAAGGCCATTACATTACAGCAGGTGTAGATCAATTACATGAATAAATAGTTATAGACTAAGAATATGAGTAATGAATTTAGTGAGAAGCAGGAGTGCTGAGCTGTTGTGTTCTTGTGTATCGTATATGTAAAGTTGTACCACGTGGCCAGATTTTACCAGGAGAGATAGAGAGCAAGGCAGTAATACCCGGCTGAAGTTCTGTGTGGAAAGAAGGCCGGAGCTAGGTCGCCCACTCGGTTTTAAGCCCCCTTGTGGCCGAAACAACGGTAGGCCTAGGTCGCTTGAATATACAAATTTGATTGGTTTAGGCACCACTACAGGTGAGGAGGGAAGAGAAATTGAATTCCATTGGTAGCAGCACCAGTAGCGATGCTGATTCCGAGAACAAGGTGGGGAAAAGCCATAAGTGAAGGAAACCACGTGTGTAGATGAAATGCGAGATACAATACTTTGTGGTGTAATATACGCCTCAAGAGCATTAAGCAAATAGAAGGAAAGTGTGGATAGTAGTTGGTAAGGGGTTGTATGCTCAGTGATACACAAGAGTCATCACAGGACAGCATAAGTTCCAACATTATTCACACCATCATCATCGTGATTGTCATCATCCACCTCCATTTCACACTTATTTAATGGTGATTAAGGTTTCAAAAATAGGAAAACGATGACCTTGAAGTGTACGAAATCATCGTAACAAGACACACTGAAATAAGCCACAGATATTTTCACTTACCACTGAAGCCACTTAAATCATCAGATTCACCACGCAGGCAACTATTACTCATGTGGATAATAAAAAATAATCGTCTCTTTGTTGCTTTCATTGTGTTTTTCATGGTTTGTCAGTTTCTATGATATTTTTAATTCTTAGTACGGCATTCATTCCCATCACCCTGTTATTTTCGTCGTTCTTGTTCACATTTCCCTCTTTTCTTTTCCCCTCTTATTTCCATTTGGTTTCCTTGTTACAATTAATCGTTTCCCAGGGTAATTACTGTAGTATCACTTCTAACCATTATCATTCCAACATCCTAACTCTTTTATCATTCCTCCTCTTGCTCATCTCTTCTCCTATTTAACTTCATTCACGATCCCCTATCAAGTTTTTCTTGTGTTGCTTATCCCTCCTTTTTCTCTGTAGTCTCTTCCTATTTGTTTGGTGTGCTTCCCATTACTATCCTTCCATCTTCTAGCGCCCGTCTTCGACAATTTAATTCTTTTACATCTTTACTTCGACATAGCCTTCATTATGTGTCCTTATTACACTTAGTCTACACCCTTAGTTAGTATGGCTTTTCCTTACTTATTGTCTTACATCTTTCTCTACTTTCCTCTATTTCTTTTCTTCAAGAAGACATTTTTCTTGCATGTCCTGTCTGCTCTTCATCCTATTTTTCATTACTAAGTTAACTAGTTTCCAACCTCTTCTTACGCTTCCTCCTTGTATGTTGTGTTTCTAAACCTTTCTTCCATTTTACAATCCACTCTTTCGTCATCTCCTTGTCCCCTATAAGGCCTCTATAATTTTACTTCCTCCAATTTCTTCTTTTCCAAAAGTTATTTCTGACTTCCTTACCTCTTTTCCTTGTCTGTCTCTGTTATCCCCCTGCCTCTTCACCGGCATACCGTCCTCCTGCCTTCAATCTGTCCTTGTCTCTTGGGATCCAGTCCGCCTCTCAATCATTTCCCCTCCATGGCCTCTCTGACATCGATACGTTTTCTCCAAGAACAGTTTCGAGGGACTGTTTCTTGGTTCTGGCTTCCCTTCGGAGGCAATACATTATACTTTGTATTTCACTGTATCACTCCTGCCAACTGTCTGTTGTCTCTCTTGACAGATTTTTTTTTTATTCTAGCGTTAAGTTTATAATAATAATATTAATAATAATAATAATAATAATAAGTAATAGTAATAGTACTGTAATAGCAACAACAATAATAATAATGATGATAATAATAATCTATCTATCTATCTATTGCCAGACGCCTCAAGCTCGTTTGGGGTGGCCACAAACAAAACGCCTCCACGTCGCCCTGTCCCCCGCCATTTCACTGCCCTGCTCACAACTCATACCCCCCTCTCTCATATACCTCTCCACCCCATCTCTCCATCTCATCCTCGGCCTCCCACTCCCTCTTCCCCCTTCCACCTCACTCACACTCTCTTCGTCAGTCTTTCACCCTCCATCCTCTCCACATGGCCAAACCACCTCAGTGTGTTCCTCATAACGCTTCCTATCACATCCACATCCACACCACAACGCTCCTTTATATCCTCATTCGTCAGCCTGTCTCTCCATGTGACTCCACAGGCTCCTCTTAAATAACTCATTTCCACTGCTCTCACTCTTGACTTGTGTCTTTCCAGCAACGTCCAAGCTTCACTTCCATACGTTAGAGTTGGTATCACAATACTGTCATGTAGTAACTTTTTCACTTCCATGCTCACTTGCCTGTTTCTTATCACTGCTTTCAAAGAACCAGCAACCTTTCTTCCCTGCTGTACCCTTTCAAGCACTTCATCTTCCAAACCTCCATCCTTACTCATCACACTACCCAAGTACTTAAATGTACTCACGTTTTCCAATTCCTCACCATCCAACCTCGCTGTACATTCACTGACTTCACCTCTCTCAAAGACCATCACTTTACTCTTCGCTACATTCACCTTTAGATTCCGTTTCTTACACACTCTCCCAAACTCATGCACCAAGCCTTGCAGCTCTCCTTCGTCCTCACTCAACAACACAGTATCATCTGCAAACAACGGTACAGGGAGTTTCCAAACACTATCCTCTCTCACCAGGGCCACTCCAGCATCCACTACCCTACCTTGTACCTCTATTATTACCCCATCCATGTACAGATTGAACAACCATGGAGACATGACACATCCTTGTTTCAACCCAACCTTCAAAGAGAAAAATTCACTTAGTTCACCATCCACATGCACTGCAACCTTAGCACCATCATACATACTCTTCACAGCATTCAACAACTTCCCATCTACTCCATATATTCTTAATACTTTCCACAATCCTTGTCTATCCACCCTGTCATATGCTTTCCACAAATCCATGAAAGCCGCATACAACTTCTTTCCCTTCTCTAGAAACTTTTCCACTAAAGATCTAAGAATGGATATCTGATCTACACAACCTCTTCCCTTCCTAAAGCCTCCCTGTTCTTCTCCAACTAATTCCTCTGTTCTTACTCTAACTCTGTCATTAAGTATCCTACCATACACTTTCCTATTATACTAAGAAGACAAATGCCCCTATGATTACCACACACTTCTTTTTCCCCTTTTCCTTTGTACAAGGGAATAATTATACCTGACTTCCAATCCTCCGGGACTCTACCTTCCTCCCAGGCCAATCTACACATCTTCCATATCCATTCTACTGCAGTCTCTCCCCCATGCTTCAGCATTTCACCACACACTTCATCAATCCCTAGGGCTTTCCTCAATTTAACTTTCTTCATTGCATCCACAACTTCTATCCTACTGATTTCTTCCTGTCTTCTCACCTCCCTCCTTCTCCCAGCCATTCCCCAGCCACTTATACTCGCATTACTTCCATCCTGTATGTTCAACAATTCCTTAAAGTGTTCTCTCCATCTGCTCGCTGTTTCTCCCTTCTCCACTAGTAATATACCATTTTTATCTTTCATCCCCCTGCTAACCTCACTTCCACCCTGTCTTACTCTCTTCACAACTTTCCAGAACATTTTCTTACAGTCCCTCCACTTTACACTCAAATTCCTTCCAAATTCCTCATCCACTCTCTCTTACTAATCTTTTCACCTCTCTCTTTCTTTCTACATATAACTCTCTCTTCCGCCTCTCAACTTCTTCCACGCCCCTATTTCTCATCCATTCATTGTATGCTTTCTTCTTTTGTGCCACAGCCATTCACCTCTTCATTCCACCACGCTGTTCCTTGCACCCCCTTCCGTCTTCTCTTCCTCCCACAAACCACATCACATGCTGCACATATTTCTTCTGTAAATATCCTGCACACACCTTCCACGTCCCCCATCTGGTCCAATTCATATTTGCCCAATCGTTCCTCCACTTCTCATACACTGCCTCTTTCTCATCCTCTTCTAACCTTTCCACTCTCCTTGCAACTACTCCTTCCTCTTGCCCTTCCCTTCTTCTATTTCTCCGTCTTACTTGGATCCTAATTCTGGCCACCACCAAGTAGTGGTCAGAAAGTCCACTCCCCCAACCTCTATAAGCTCTTGCATCCATTACAAATTTTCGCATCCTTTCATCCACTCACACATAATCAATCATAATAATAATAAGAATAGGAATAAGAATAATAATGATAATAATAATAATAATAATAATAATAATAATAATAATAGTAAAAATAATTGTAATCATCATCATCATCATCTTCATCCGGACCTCTTTTCCCACCCTAGGACATGGTTAGGAGTTGCAATGTCCAGGCAGCCCAAATTCGCCCACTCCAATAGGTCACGATTCCATTCAATCATCATTCAAGCCCCCGGAATCCTGGCTCCGTCTGATACGCTAGAAACATTCACCACGTTCTGTAGCTTCAGATAAACGTATTCAATAGAGGAAATCTGGACGCTGTCATGCGCTTCTCCTCACAACATTCATCCAGCCAGCTCGATCTCCTGTAGGTCCCCCCAGCATCACCAACTTCCAAACCTCTCTTCCTCACACACTCATCCACCATATCCCTCCACCTTCTCCTTGGCCTACCTCGCCTCCTCCCTCCTACAAATTCGCTCAGATATACCTTTTTTCACCACTCTATTGTTATCCATTCTCTCCACCTTACCATACCACTTCAGTACACTCTTCGATTTTGGTGTCCACAGACTTCCTCACTAAACATCTTTCACGAATCACATTATTTCGTATCCTATCGACTCTCTGTACTCCACATACATTCCTCAGCAGTCCCATGTCCACTTCTGTCACTCTTGACTTATTATTTTCATACCACACCATAGTCTCTTATCTATATGTAAAAGTTGGCACTAACACTCCTTCATGTAAGCCTCGTGCAGTTGCAACACTCAAACCTCTATTTCTTATCAAGGCCTTCATTGCGCCAGCTATGTTGCACTACTTTCCACTTCTTTTGCACATTTTCCTCTCTTTTCTATCACTGTACTCAGGCAGTTGAACTCTCTCACCAGGCCCAGTCTCTCTCCATTCACTGTAACATCGCACTGGGAGTCACCTTCTCTCCCAGTGACCGTTACTTTACTCTTTTCTGCATTTACTCTCAAGGTACGACACTCACAGACATCAGCAAAACTCTGCACTAGTCTACCAAGTTCTTGTCGAGTATTTGCAAGTAGTACTGCATCGTCAGCATACAACAAATTTGAGATATTCCATCCATCGCCATTCATTACCAACGCCATCCCTCTATAAATTACTCATGTTTTTTACTTCTCTCATCACCGCATCCATATATATATTTAACAATCATGGGGACATTAAACAACCTTGTCGCACGCCCACACCCTTCGTGAGCCATTCACTTAGATGCCCATTAACCCATATACATGCTTTACTACCATCATAAAACTCTTGACGGCACCTAGCAGCTTGCCATCTACAACGTCCATGCGCAAAACCTTCCACAATCCTTCTCTATCTACTTTGCCTTATGCTTTCTCCAGGTCCATGAATACCATAAACACCTTATCGTCCTTCTCACAAGCCTTCTCCACTATCTGTCACACGGCAGTTATTTGATCTACACATCCTCTGCCACTCTTAGAGCCACCATGTTCATCACTCACTAGGACTTCTGATATCTCTCTTACTTTCTCTATAATAATTCTTCTATATACCTTCCCCACCACACTCAATAAACTTATGCCACGATAATTCTTGCACGCACTTCGCTCACCTTTATTCTTGTACGGGGGTACAATTACAGCATTTTTCCACTCTGCTGGCACAGTTGCACCAATCCATGCCTTCTTACATACTTCCAACAACCACCTCATTCCCCTCTCTCCACTTCACTCAGTCATCTCTGCATAAACCTCATCAGCCCCAGCTGCTTTCCCATTTTTCAGCTGCTTCACAGCGCTCTTCGCCTGTAAGAGTGTCACGTTTCCTGGCACTGCATTCCTTCTCTGCACCCCCCCAAAACAAATCTTGTTTACAGTGGCTCTGCCCTATCTGTTCTCATTCATCAGGCTTTCAACTTATTCTTTCCATTTAGTTCTTACTTAATCCCCATGGATTTAATTTACCACTTACATCCTTCACACCTTCACATTTCTTTCCGATTTCACTTCTACATTTCCACACCTTTTTCCAGAATATCTTCCTATTTTCAGAGGAGTTTTCATTCGTTTTTCTTCCTAGATCATCATTTACCTCCTTCTTTTTCCTCTTCACTAATCTCTTTACGTGCTTCTTATTCTCAATATATTTAGTTCTTATTTCAATTGAACCCCTGTCCTGTAACCACTCTAACCACTTCTTCCTCTTTTCCTCCACTGTTCTCTTAACCTCTTCATCCCACCATGCCGTACCTTTCTTCTTTGTTGTTACTCTTGCCGCACCGCACACCACTTTAGCATTTCTAACTAAGCAATCCGTATATGCATTCCACAGGTTGTCCAGTTCCATGTCATTCCAATTCACTGATTCTAACTCCTTTCCTACTTTGATCCTGTATTCATCTGCCATTTTTTTTGATCCTCAGCCTCTCGACTTTCGGTCTTTCTCCCTGAATGCTCCTCTCGCTCTCCTGGTCCGCCTCACTTCTCTCAGCTTGATCTTACATACCACAACCATATGATCTGACAGACCTCCACATCTTCCTCTCACGGCCCTCGTATCAGCAACCATCCCCAGCATCGACCTCTCTACGAGCACGTAATCAATCAGGCTACTTTCAGTACGATCCCCGTTCCCTATACCATGCATATATATGTGCATCATTGTGTTTGAAACACGAGTTACAAATGCACAACCTCCTTTCCTGACACATATCCTTCAGTCGCCTCCCGTTATCATTTTCTCCTGGTACTCCATTACAATGCATTATGTTATACTCAGGATTAGTGCCTGCTCTTCCATTCGTATCGCCCACCACGATCACTTTATACCTTCTTAGCCTTTCTCCCACTACTTCACCCAGCTCATCCCAAAACCTGTCTTTCTCTCTCTCACTTCTGTCATCACACGGTGCATGCGCTACAATCACCGCCACTTTCACCTCTCAAACTTGAACTTGACATACATACATCTCGAGCTGACACATTTGTAATCTCCCATTCCACTTGCCACACTTCATTCATCAAGAAAACAACTACTTCCTTGCATCGTCCTCGCCCATTCATGCCCCATCTTACTCATATCACACCCTCCCACTCCTCCACCTCACACTCGTCGTTGTTTCACACAATGCCATCACGGCATATCTCACATTCTTGAACACATCACCACTTCCACCCTCTTGCTTTCCTCATTCACACCTCTCACATTCCACAGGGCCATACGAATCTGCCCATTTGGTTGGGGCCTTGGGCAGGTATTGGGCCCTCCGAGGCTCTCTGAAACAACTGCCAAGATTAAGTGATTTTAGATTGGGGAATCTGGGGGAACTTAACCCGGCCAAAAACCCAGGTTATATAGTTACCACCCAGCGTAGTAAATGGTAGTAGTAGTAGTAGATATATCTGGGTAGTGGAGTGAGAGGACGTGTGCCAGGCGCTCCTTGTTATCGTCTCGAAATCATAGTAAAAATGACTGTGGGCTCTTAGAAATTGATACCCACTCCAGCATTAAGTGGACACTGATGCATATGTGAAAGAAAATCTTAAATATCAGCTATATATTACTTGTAAAATGTGAAAAATTGTGATAACTACGGTGTCAGGGGGAGGAAGGGTGTGTGTGTGTGTGTGTGTGTGTGTGTGTGTGTGTGTGTGTGTGTGTGTGTGTGTGTGTGTGTGTGTGTGTGTGCAGGGACCGTTAGCGAGCGAGGTGCTGACCTGAGAGGGTTATCTGTACTGGTGTCAACACCATACATTATATCATCAGCCACCCGGGACCCCGCCGCCACATGTGCGCTGCCCCACACACCCTGAATATAAGTATCGCCACCCTTACTTACAAAATAAATACCTCTCTGAAGCCTATTTTTCAATTATTAACTTTGTCCACAAATAACAATGAGACATGGGATGCCTGTCACATACCTCTTGCTCACTCCATTATCCTTGGAGCATTAACTCCCTTTCCCTAACACATCAGCTGTTACCACACACTGAATATCACCCACTGATCACTAGCATACACACCACCTAATAATACGATTTATGAACACTGTATCAAACACTAAATATAACAACAACTACCACTAACTATACAACAGTCTCCTACATACACACCACCAGCATAGCCAGGTGGTATAGAAGTGTGGCATACAAAAACATTTAGGTAGGGAATCTTACACACACTCTAGATGACACTGTAATATAAACACATCACACATACAGACACACACACACAATGACTGTTATTAAATAACTATAAAACATATTATACATAGAATCTCATCATATAAATATATAACCAATCACAGTAGATAAGTCTATAATATAATAAGAAACAGTACAGAAGTAATTAAAACTTTAATTTGAATATATAAAATTAACAAATATAACTTCAATTAAATAACAAATTTCAACATAGTACCCTAGTTTTAAGCACACTATTATTATTAAATACAATAGTAATAAGAGTATTTTTAATATAATATCTGTATAATAGGACTAATGTAAACTCCACAAAATTACACACTAGAACTACTTACTCAACCCTTTCAAAATTCTCTTTTATATTCAAAAGAAATACTAAACAAACCTTGTTAATGCCAATGTGACTTAGTAAACCAAGGTGCCTCTATCTTACCACACCACAACCACACATCACACATCACATGTCACAACACCAACACACACACACGCACACACACTGTCCCAACGCCACACACCACACCACACTCATCCCTATACCATAGCGTCCGAAGACCCAATATCACTAAACTACACACACACACACACACACACACACACTGCCGCTACGCCACACACCACTCTCACCCCTACACCTTAACGCCTGAAGACCCATTACTAATAAACAAGGCTCCACATTATTGCACCACACCAATTGGCCACCTACTTAACCCTTGAACAAAGAAGCGTTGTTTTACTTCATATCAAACTTTAAATACATATCGTTATCAGTTCAGTCGATTATTAGTATAAAACAGAACGATTAGATATTAACTGATATGCAAAACTAGAGAAAAACAAGCAAACTGCTTCATAACTTAATCATATTATCTACAAACACAGAAGTAAGACAAGAACATTCTTCACTTATATCAAACCTTAATTTTAAATTCGTATAGTAAAATAGTAGTTCTAGTAACATTATATTTAATTCTCATTTAAAAGTACTACAAAAAGTAGCCATAATTATTATTATTAATACTGTACCACAGTATAAAAACTTTAGCACCATGGCCACCCCACAGTATTGTTGTCAGTGCTCCAGTAAGCAGCATAAGTGTATCAGGTGCTCATGTGCAACTAATAGGTCACCGTGTACATACTGTAGGATGGGACCTTTCTGTATGAATGTGTTAGGGAATCACAGCCCACCAGAAGCGGCACTTGACCGCTTCCAACATGGCAGGCGACAGATTGGTGACATGGAAATTGATGGGGCGGTCACTGACAATATGCACGATTACACGGACATGCTTGGTGGTGAAAGACCCCGTGGTGAAGCGAGGGATAGGGATGGACGCCAAGATGCGAGAGATATGGAAGCGCTGGGTGGGTTAAATCACCATGGGGATGTGAATAGTAGTGAAGTTGGGGGTGAGGAACATCAGGAGGTTTATAATAGAAATGAAACTCAGGATGAAGACCACCATAGAGGAGTGCATGAAAGAAGGAATCATCCAGGTATTATACGTCCTCAGAACGGTAGTGACACAAACAACGAGGAAGCAGAACAGCCTCAAAGGTCTGTGCGATAAGGTCGTCCCACATACTGGATGGGCAAATCCCGAGAAAATGCAGTAACCTGGGTGAACACCACATATAATGAAATAGTTGGATGGTCCTCAAGTAAACTTTTTGAACCTCCCAAATGCAATGCTACAACTGACATGATCAAGGAGATCACTCGCCTGATAGCCAACACAACAATAACTCACCCATTGCCTCATTCTCTTTTAAGGTCCTTGCACTAATACCACATCTCTTCCTCAACAAGGCCCGCCCGAGAGCTAGCATTGCAGAAAATATTAAGGCCATCCAAAGGCGGGTTGAAACATGGAAAAGAGGTGAAATCGACAACCTACTTGAGGAAGCAAGGACCTTGCAGATGAGAATAAACAACCGAGGCAGAAGAAATCAGAATACCAACGATGTTGCAAGGATTTTTGGCAGCAAGATGAGACAGGGGAAGGTCTCGATGGCAACAAGATCCCTGTCAGCTGAATCATCAAACGGAGTACTTGACCTGACAGATGAAACAATGGAACAACTAAAAGGAAAACATCCGACTGCACGACAAGCAAGTGCCCAGTCAAAGCTTGACGGCAACTACACTCCTCCCAATCCCATCATATATGACAGGATAACTGGAGATATGGTGTCGCGGAAGGCAATGCACACACAGGGAGGGGCAGGACCGTCAGGCCTGGATGCAAAATCTTGGCGAGTAATCCTCAGTAACATCAAGTTTGGGGAGGCAGCAACAGACCTATGTAACACCATTGCCTCACTGGCGAGGAAGCTGGCTTCAAGTCAGTGCACTAACATCGAAGCACTGACGGCTTGCAGACTAATCCCCCTTGATAAGAATCCTGGATGCAGGCCCATCGGGGTGGGTGAAGTCTTAAGACGGATTATAGGAAAATGCATCATGGAGGTGATGAAAGATGATGTGAAGCAGGCAGTTGGCAACCTCCAGGTGTGTGCAGGCCAGCCGGCAGGAGGTGAGGCAGCAGTTCACTCCATGAGGAAAATATTTGAGGAAGAAGACTGTGAGGCAGTATTATTAGTTGATGCCTCAAATGCATTTAATTCCATCAACCGGGAGGCAATGCTGCACAATATCAAGGTTAAATGCCCAGCATTTGCCCAATATGTGGAAAACACCTACAAAGAACCAGCAGACCTCTACATTGTGGGTAAGACAGCGGCTCACGACGTCGGTGTAATCCAGTCCACAGAAGGAACTACACAGGGGGACCCCGTTGCCATGGCTATGTACGCCCTGGCGATGACAGTGCTGCAACAAGAGATCAAATACGAGGCCACCAATGTAAAACTGGTAGCCTATGCAGATGATCTCACGGGTGCTGGCAAGGTTGAGGATGTGAGGAAATGGTGGGACCTTGTAACATCTCATGGCCCTGAAATAGGTTACTACCCTAATGCCAGTAAGTCCATCTTGATCGTGAAACCAGCTTACTATCAAGATGCACAAGAAGCATTTAGAGGCACAAACTTGATAGTGACTAAGGAAGGTCAGAGGCATCTAGGGGCTGTGATTGGAACCAAGGAATTCAAAGACAAATATGTGAGTGACAAGGTAAAGACATGGGCAGAAGAAATTCATACACTATCCAGCCACATAAAAACAGAACCCCATGCAGCATACAGTGCATTTACCTATGGTGTAAAGCACAAGTGGACCTTTGTGATGAGGACCATACCAGACATCGAGTTGCTGCTACAACCACTGGAGGATGCAATCAGGGATTCATTCCTCCCATCTCTAACCAATGGCCACATCCCCACACCAGAAGAGAAGGACCTACTAGCACTACAACCCAGGATGGGAGGCCTTGGCATTATAAATCCAGTAGCCGTGGCAAGCTATGAACACAGAAATTCACTCAGGCTCACCGAATCCTTGTCACAGAAGATCTGTGGCCAGGTTGAGACGAGTGAAATCGACCACCAAAGGCAGAAAGACATAAAGACACAGATAAGCAAGGAGCGTGAAGCAAGACAAAAAGACCAACTGCAGCACATAATCGAACATCTAACACCGGACCAGTGCAGAAGAGTTGAAATTGCACAGGAGGTTGGGGCATCGAACTGGCTCACAACCCTGCCTCTCAAGGCAAAAGGCTTCCACTTCAACAAACAAGAATTTATTGATGCCATAGCCTTGAGATATGGGTGGCCAATAGAGAACCTACCTCAACACTGTGCTTGTGGCACTGCCTTTGATGCAAACCATGCAATGGTATGCAAGAAGGGAGGCTTTGTTTGCATCCGACACGATGAAGTACGCGACCTCACTGCCAAAATGCTGCAGGAAATATGCCATGATGTCACGATTGAGCCAGCTCTGCTACCCCTGGACGGCGAGCACTTCACCCACAGAACAGCAAACACATCAAATGATGCAAGAGTGGATGTCAGTGCTCGAGATTTCTGGACACGTGGGCAGAGGGCGTTCTTCGACATCAGGATATTCGATCCCATGGCAGCATGTCTCTCGAAGCTGCACACAAGAGGAATGAGCAAGAAAAAAATAAAAATTATCAAGAAAAGATCCAACATGTGGACCACGGTCGATTCACTCCCCTTGTGTTCACGACATCAGGTGGGATGGGTCCAGAGACAGTGAGATTCTATTCGAGACGGGCAGAGGTTCTTTCTTAGAAGAAACGTCAACCGCAGAGTTCTGTTATGGCCTGGATGAGATGTCGACTCTCATTCTCCCTCGTGAGGTCTGCTCTGCTATGTCTCAGAGGCACAAGATCATCAGCCCTCAGGCCTGTCTCTCTTGCGGGTATGGATTACGAAGCTACAGTGGTCGAGAGTCGCATAGACCAGCGACTCCAATAGTTAAATGTCTTTATTTACACTGTAATATCAATAAAAAAAATAAAATAATAATAGTAATAGTATATACTGTAGATGGTTGGTAACCACAGCCGTTGGCGTGCTTGGGGCCACCGGATTGTAATATGAGGGTTAGTGTTAACCTTCACATTACAACTTCAAATGGTGAACTGTAATAGGAAGGTTGGTTTTGATCTTCACAATATAATTCACCAATGGATGGAGGTGATATTTAAAAAAATAAAAAAGTAGTAGTAGTAGTAGTAGTAGTAGTAGTAGTAGTAGCAGTAGCAGCAGCAGCAGATGTACTAGTAACAGTAGTGTTCATCATCATCAATAGCGGCAGCCTCCATATCATCATCTCTATTATTTCCCGTTGCTACCACTGTCACTGCCAGTATCATCATCATCATCATCACCATCATAGCACTAATCTCACTTTCCTAAATGGTTTGGGAAGGATGCATTAAAGAAACCTTCGTAGGTAGGTGTCATGGCCAGCGCGTTTACCAGCCCTCCTGACTGGGGTTCACTCTCTCAGGTAGGTGTGGGTATTTCAGAGGATGCAGTAGTGGGTCTGTATATTCATGTGTTCTCACATGCTCGTTCCATGTCGAGATTCCCTCGGTGACATTATCGAGATTTTCAGTGGCGAGCACACCATTTGCAACACAGTTACCGGCACGGATTGGAGGATATGGAGAAGGGGGGAGGGGAGGGGCTGAGGTGTTTACGTACCCTTCTATTTTGGGCAGGCCAAAGAGTAATGTAACAAACGAACAGTGTTATTTATCAGAAATTATGCAATACATACTGTCTTGCACGTGCACTTGTGTATATTGTAGTATTTCGGTGATAAATCATAAATATTCACTCTTATTTACTGAATGTTTAAATGCACTAAAGTTTAATTTTGCTAGGAATCATGCCCCGCATTCCTAAAGAGTTGGATCCTGCCCTAACTTCCACAAACTTTTCTCATCCTATACTGAAAATCCTTCCACACCTTCTTAAGATTATTTCCTCTAGGTTATGGTCAGGCCTCACAAATGCTGAAAAAAAGATGTTTGCTAACAAAAGCATTCCCATCTACAAAGTTATGACAAGATAAATGTAAAGGTATAAATGGATGAATGTTGTGAGAAGTGCGTGATCAGGGATTTAACACCGCTTTTTAACGGGACAGCCTTCAGGATTGACTCTATCGGGTACATTTAGGTGCAGCTACATAATGTGGCGAATGTTTTTGGCGTATCAGATAGAGTCAGGATTCCGAAGGCTTGAATGATGAGTGAATGGAAGCGTGGCCCATTGGACTGGGCAAGCTGAGGCTGTCTGGACGTGCTACTCTTCACACTTCCCTAGGTTGGAAAGGAGGTCCGTATGATGATGATGATAAAAAATCACCCACAAAAAAATATTTTCTCTGTATCAACTCAAGTTGTAAACACAAATAACCTTATAAGTTGAACTGTTTTATCCTACCGTGTAAGAAAAAAATAATAAAAAAAAAGGATAGTAAAAGCCACACAAGGTCCGAAACCCAGTACATCACAAATAGAGAAAAAAGTGAAGAAAACTGGGAATATGAAGAGAAATTGAGCTCTTGGAGTGTGAAATATCAGAGGCTGATCGGTTGAGGTGTGAAGCTGAACAAATGACCATCACCGTGTGAACAACAAGGAATTTCACAAGTTGTCATACCACTCGTTTACATTGCAATATTAGCCTTTATTATTAATTACTACGAAAAGATATTAGTAATTAGGCAAATATTAAATGCAAACTGTATGATTATGGTACTCCAACATGTATTAACACAATATACAATGATCCGAAACTAAGTCGGCACAGCAGAAACAGAACTTGTGTTGCAGTAGGGATCTGTATACAACATTACTCCAAACAATCCAAACACAACATTTTTACAACAGTAATTCAAGGTCTGTACAACCTGTCCACGTGCATAAAGCACTTGGAAGGGCCGGGTAATCTTTCTAGTGATAGAATCTCATGTTCTCCGTTACGAATCAGTTGAACTTCAGGACCCGTAAAATATCGGCTGAATGTAGAGCAATGCTGCCTGTTCACATCAGGCCTATGCAGGCCGGCCGCTATAATACTCAGGCTTCAGAAACAAGAAGAATAATCGGAAAGACAAACAAGAAAGCACTATAAGATCATATACCTCCGCCAATGCCAATAAAAGCTGTGATTTACTGCTGTAGAGCCTCTTTCTTTGCAAATACTTTTACAGCCTTACATAGTCAGTTAATTCTACTGTCATCTTCTGCCTGTTACACAGTCACAAACAGCTGTTACCACCGCCAACTCCAATATTATTTATGATGTGTCCCTGGATCAATATGCAGATCCACCTCGATATCTAATGAACTCTTCTTCGACCCACAGACTACGTATCCACCAGATTTAATTGTATTTCAATAACGGCTTTTTAAGACACCTTCTGCACAGACAAACATACAAACATCCTCTGTCCAACTTCGTTGGGGTAGGTATATTACAGCGAAAAATATGAGTTTATTACTTTCTAAAAATTTCGACGTACAAAGAATCCTGTGTTTCGGCATCCAAAGTACTAGTTGTATTGCATTTATCTGGTTTTCACTGTTCATTAAAACTCCCCAGCCACTTCTGTGCAGTAGTAGTTTTTCAAACATTTGACAGTTTTGTAGTGATACTTCTCCTGTAAGATGCTTGTGACAAGGGCTTACCCATGATTATATAATTATAATTGTGTAGTGATTTTCGGTTGTTGCAAATGCAATTAATTCGTCTCGTTCTGAAATACTACTTGTCGCACTCATACATGTAATATTCATAGTATGGATGGATCGAGTAGGGCTGTGAAACACACCAATATTAGCCCTGAAGAGAGAGAGAGAGAGAGAGAGAGAGAGAGATCGTGACGGTGTGGTCGGGGTGGGGTGGGGTGGAGGAGTGGAGGAGAGGGCAGGAATGGTAGTTGGTTTAGCCAGGAAGAGAGGTGATGTGTATCAAATTAATGAGAGGACTAAGCGAGGCTGAGTGCAGTTCACTCTGTGTGTGTGTGTGTGTGTGTGTGTGTGTGTGTGTGTGTGTGTGTGTGTGTGTGTGTGTGTGTGTGTGTGTGTGTGTGTGTGTGTGTGGAGATAATTGTATGCAAGGAAAGAACATGTCACTGTTAAGGGTGCAGTTTATGTAGAATGCATTAAAATTATTTGTGTGATGATTCTCCTCAATATAGTACATGTCTGTTTTATTCAAGTAAAATATAATAATAATAATAATAATAATAATAAAAATAATGATGATGATGATGATGATGATTGATGATGATGATGATAATGATCGTATGGTTGGCACATGTTTGGCAGCTAATGTCAGTGTGACAGTCCTACGGGAGTTTAACATGGGTAAATCCCCCAAGCTAGGAAGAATGGACCATATAGCTCTGCAGGGCAAGGAGAGTTCGTTAGATAGACCGGTACATTTCACACCAGAAATACTCTGCCATGGTGCAGGTTCTAACTGCCAACCCTACGGCCTTGAAGCACGAGTGCTACCACTGAGCTAATATTGTATAAGGATAACCAAGTCTGATGGACCGTTTCTCCATATATTTACTGGAATTACACCACTGCTCACAGATAACTATTGTCAGTTCGGTCACTCATATGGATGCTACTCAAGTCTCGACACTTAAATGTTTCTGTACTCAAATATGCATTGTATCCTCATTTCTTACAGGCCAAATCGCTACTGTTATGCAGCAGAGCATTTCTCAAAAATGTTTTGTATAGAGTATACTTGATACCAAAGGAGAACCCCCTCTTGAACATGAAGGGCAACATTTCCTGTAGTTCTTCAATCCACTTCTTATTCTAGCAACGGAACTTGCCCTTTGTTTCTCCTCCTTCATTCAATATGTGGCCGAGGCAGCAAAACTCCATGCATTCCAAGTGGATAGGACCTTGATTCATGGTCGCGGGGAGTGCAGACACATTTTTCTGGCTCTCCTCTACCTTTGTAGGGCTGTCCCACTGGCAATAGTTTTTTGTGCTTAGCGATAATAAAGTTAGGTTAGCTAGTTCTTCCTCCCAGCCCTATTAGATATAGTAGGTGTCTATATATACTTACTTATATTGCCTTTGCTTACTCGCCTCTGGAGTGTATCCCCCATTGATTGCTCTAGGGTGTAAGTTATACACAGGCGCGTCCTCCCGAGAGTGGTTTGAGAGGGTAATCTCAGACTATGTGTGTCTTTCCTGGGTACTTTGTCCCTTGCCCGTTTTTCTCCCTGGCGACTATAGGAATGACCTGACTAACTGCCCCCAGACTGACGGAAGCCAGATTCAATCCCCACTTGACGTTCCTGTAGGGAATGCAACCTACGTGACGATATTTGCTCTAGGTTCCAATCCCCTGTTCAGTCTCAGTTGCTTCTTAAGGAGGTGGTTGGCAACTGTGTGGGAGAGGTGGAACAAGTAAAAAAATTTGTGAACGGAGATCTTCTGGTCAAAACTGTTAACTCGTCACAGGTGAAAGTTTTGCTTAAGCTGCGTAAACTCCACAGTTACGATGTTCAGCCGAAAATCCCAGTCTTCATGAATTCTTGCAAGGGTGTTGTCACTTGCACGGATCTCATGGTGATGAGCGAGGACGAAATCGTACATGAATTGCCGCAGCAAGACGTAATTGATGCTAGATTTATTACTCGTTACTCGGAAGGCACGAGGATGAAGACGGTAACTATTATCTTGATGTTTGGCAAAGTTCCTCTTCCTAGTCATGTCAAGGTTGGATACAAAATTGTTCATATACGACTGTACATCCCTAACCCTCTACGTTGCATGAAATGCCAGCAGCATGGGCATAATGACGAGGCTTGTTGGGCTTCCCAGCCAGTGTGCGGCAAGTGTGCAAGCCAGGCTCGTGATGCATAACGTTGCACATCCGAGGCAGTATGTTGCTTTCACTGCAAGGGTATTTACTCCACTTCCTCTTGGGACTGTCCCAAGTGGAAGGAGGAGAAGGAGGTTTGCACGGTGAAAGCAACTGAGGGTATCTCCTACTACGAAGCTAGGAAAAAGGTAAAGGAGTTGCATGTAACTCCCACACCGAATAGATCCTATGCTTAGGTGGTAATGTCCCATCCTGTGATGTGCTCTGTCGAGACACAAACTGACCTTGTCCTTCTCCTCCTCCTACTCACCGTACCTCTCCATCTCAGCCTCCTATCCGCTCCAACTCTCTCACTGACATCCCTAAGACTTCAGCATATTCTCAGGCTGCTGCTGCCTCTCCATTAGTATGGCCTAAACAGAAGTCTGACAAGTTTAGTAAGAGTAACATGACCACCCTCACAAAACAGTCATGTCCTCACATTCTTCCAGCTTCTACTCCAGTGAGGGAAAGGAAGGTTAGCTCTTCCTTGGTGGAGTCTGGGAGCCTAGTCATTAATGAAAATATGGAGGTTTCCGTCAACAAGCACTGGAATAGGTCCCCCGGGAGTTGTTCGCCTGCTGGCAGGCGGCATAAAAAGACTAAGCACACTGGCCCCCAACGTAAATCTTAAACTGTTGCATACACTATATTACAATGGAATTGTAGGACTCCTGTGAATAAACTACATAATATAGCAATCTTGCTTTCAATATACAGGCTAGATGTTATTTGTTTACAGGAGATGCGCTTGGTGGATCACCCTGATCCTCTCCATTTCAAATACTACCACTCGTATAAAAGATATGAAGGTCACAGAGTGGCCATGTATACACACAAATCACTCACAAACAGAAGTGGTTCTAAATTCTATGCTGGAAGCTGTCGCATGCAGAGTAAAATTTAATGACATATCTGTCTATTTGCTCTCCCTGCTGTCCACCACATGGCCCCATTGACAATGATGCTTTACATTCACTATTTGAACATCTACCTGGAAATATATTAGTTTTGGGCGACTTTAACGCCCATCAGTATCAGTGGGGTAGCTTGAGGATCGATGGTCGTAGGGAGCATGCAGCCTACCTAACACTCTGTCGTCTGAACGATGGTAGAGCAACTCGTGTAGATGATAGTGCCAGTAACTTTTCGGCCATTGACTTATCTCTGGCCTCCCCAGGTATACATCATTACATCTCATGAGTTCCTTATGACGACTCCTTGGGAGGTGATCATTTACCCATCTTCTTTCTTATACACGCAACATTGTTTTGAACCGTCCACCCGCAAAACTTAATAAGAAAGCAGATTGAGGATCCTTCTCAAGGATTGCCAATGTAGATATATCTGGGGAGACCATAGATGTTAAGGTCGAAAATCTAACCAATTCCATATTACATGAGGCTGAGGCTGCTATTCCCAAGACTTCTACAGTTCATGCAAAGCATAGAGCACATTGGTGGATGCCGGATTGCTAACAGGCCTTTGGGAAATGCAACAGGAGATACTGGACTTTTGATAGTCAGCCTAGTGAGAAAAATTTCATTGCATACAAACAGGCACGAGCTGAGGCAAGGAGAATAATAAGAAGGGCCTAATGTGACTCATGGTGGAATTTTACGTCCACAGTGAATCACTCTACACCATTATGTAAAGTCTGGTCCACCATTAGAATCATAAATAATAAAGGCCCATTCATCCCTCTGACCACACTTCAGGTCAATATTAACATCTACGACGATCCCATGGACGTTGCTAACATCCTCGCCAGGAGTTTTTCTCATGTAAGTAGCTCAGCCAATTATGACCCATGTTTTCAACACCACAAATGCACAGCTCAGCTGCAGATAATAGATTTTGCCACAGAAGATGTAGACACCCCCTACAACAAAGAGTTTACGCTTGATGAACTGCTCCTTGCCCTTAAAGACTGTAAAGACACCAGCCCTGGCCCAGACACCATCACATATGGTATGATCCAGCATCTTAATTAGGACAACCTGATTAAGCTGTTAGCATTGTACAATGAGCTTTGGGCGTCTCAAACGTTCCCAAACTCATGGCACTTTGTGCACATCATACCGATGCCCAAAGAGACTGGTCGTCTTATGAATCCCACTTGATTTTGTCTTATTTTGTTGACTTCTTGTCTATGTAAGGTCATGGAACGAACGGTTAATAATAGGCTTCTTTTTGTTATAGAGTCAAAGAATTTGTTAAATGATCAACGATGTGGCTTCCATAAATAAAGAAGTTCACTAGATCACTTAATGAAGTTGGAGCATTGTATTTCAGAAGCATTTGCCAATACTGAATTGGACATCCATAAAGCCAATGACATGACACAGTGACACGGTATACTTATGAAGCTCTATACTCATGGTTCAAGAGGAAATTTGCCTATTTTTATATCAATTTAAAGGACAGGACTTTCTCTGTCAAACTGCCCCGTATTGTAACATCGGATATATTTATCCAGGAAAACGGGGTACCATAGGGAAGTGTTCTTAGTCCAACTTTATTTAGCATTATGATCAATGATTTTCTGTCATCAGTTGCCATCCCGAGGAATCTTAAATACTCGCTCTACGCTGACGATTGTGCAATATGGCACCTTCTCGTAATGCACAATTTTCGGCTGGAGGGATTCAAGCAGCCCTTGACTCCATCCATCGATGGGCCTTGCAGTGGGGATTTAAGTTTTCTGTCCCTAAGTGCCGCTTTAGTTTTCACCAATCGTAACATACTGTACCTAATTTGTGCTTTACTTCAGATAATCAGGCGGTGCCTTTTCAAAATTCTGTAAAGTTTTTGGGCCTACATTTTGATCGTCATTTAAACTGTAAAATTCATGATAATAATTTGCTTGCTCGTTGTGATAAGCCATTAAATGTCCTCAAGTACCTAGCGGGTACTACATGGGGTGATGACAGAATATCTTTGTCAATGGTGTATAAGTCCCTTATTCGTTCAAAGCTAGACTATGGCACACATGTGTATGGCTCGGCATCCGATGCCACATTGAAAAGGTTGGATGTATTGCAGAATAAACGTTTGCGAATGCGTCTTGGAGCCTTCCGGTGTACCTGGAAGTGGAGGCGAATGTGCCTCCCCTCCATATTCACCGAGACCACCTGGCATTGTCTTACGGTGTAAGGACAACAAGAAAAAGTAATATCTGCAATGTGGCCTGTACACCCCTGCGTCAATACCACGATCTTATGCAGGGGGTTCATCAGTCACTTGCCGTTCGCCTCCACCTACTGACTCAGGAGCATGGTGTGGACCTCAGTGACTGTGACAATATAGTGTCTAAAAATATAGCACCTTGGGAGCCACCCAGCTTTGCTGTTGATGTTTCCTGGCTCCCAGCACCAAAGATCAAGGCGCCGGAGGCGGAGAGGTCCACCACTTGTTTCATAACATCATTGTTCGTCACTTGGGGTCCCACCATTTGTACACCGACAGCTCCAAGTCGAGTGACTGTGTGGGTGCTAATGTATGGTCGACCGAATGTGCCCTTAGTTATTGGCTGCCAACTTATACATTTGTGTTTACCTCCAAACTTTTTGCAGTTGACAAAGCCATAGACTATGCTCTCAGTTCTAGGCATGACTCATTTGTCACATTTTCAGACTCGAAATCAGTCCTTCAGGTGATTCCTTCTTGCCCTACGGATTCTAATGAGGTCCTGGGCCACATTGTTAATAAATTGCATTCATGCAACAAGTCCTTCATGCTGATCTGGTTGCCTGGTCATTGTCGTATTTATGGCAATGAGCATGCTGACTTACTTGCAAAGTCGGCTGTAGAGCTCGGGGAGATTTGGGATGTTCCTTGTGATCTACGGTCAAGTCTCTCTCTCTCGCAAAGAAATCAGTATATCTTCTGTGACAAGGTCAGTGGACCAGAGTAGATATTCCAACATGCAAGCCATACCTGGGCAACTGGGATACTGCCAACCGTGCCAGTCGCCTGGAAGAAAAAGTTTTGGCGCATCCGCGATTTAATGCAACCATTATAACTCATATGAAACCATATACTGAAAGACACTTTCCACTGCGCTGTGACATCTGTAATGCAGTGTTATCTGTCAGGCATACCATCCTGCGCTGTCGGCGATTTAATCGTGAACGGGCATCACTTATAAATTACTGCAGGGCAGCAGACGTCCTTTCACCCTTTCCACCGTCCTGGGTGATGGGGATGTTGTTATGATTGATAAATTGATGGCTTTCTTGAGAGAGATCGGCTTGATCTGAGTAATTTGACTTTTTTACTGTATGGTTATGGTTTTTATCGACTGTAAATATGTATATATTGTACTATTAATTAAGGTTAATTAAGGTGCTTCTGAACTTTCTCTTCAGGGAAAAAATCAATTTTTGAGACTTCAGAAAATGGCCCCGGCCTCGACCACGGGTGCATGTAAAATTCCGGACCCACGGCCACGGAGGGGTCAATGCTTCCATAAGAGTCACTTCACTTTGTTCTGTTTGGTGAGGACAAGTGGCTTCCATATACTCTTCTTCTGCAGCATCCCAGTCCTGTGTATAATGTTGACGATTATGTTAAGGTTCATTTGGTCTAGTTAGGACATCTTTGGTAGTTCGTAATACCCTGGACGTCTCTCGTCAGGTGATGGTAGATCGCCAGCACCAATACGCGCAACAAAGTGATATTGTTACCGGTGACTTGCTCTTCGTAGCTGAGCCGGACTGCGCTTTTAAGCTCTCTCCACGTTTCTCAGACCTGCTACATGTCATTCAGGAGGAGCTAGGTAACTAATTGCGTGTTCAGGAGTTACATACTGGTGCCGAGCAAGTTGTGCACGCTGACAGTTGTAAGAAAGTTTGTGGTGATTTCCCTATTCCGTTGGCGGACACTGATTCTTATTCCCGACCTCCTTCAAATCCTCCTCAGTCGTCATCTAGCGTTGATGATTACAGGAGTAAGTTACGTTCCGCCACTCACCGTGTGTAAATCATTCTTATGTATCTGCATTGAACCCTATATTATTTAGTCGTACCTTTTGCAGGAAATCATGGTAACTACACTGATCTGCCTTGGACTTCTGGTGTCGGCCTGGGGGTTCCCTATTCTCAGCGCGGTGCATCCTGGTGTGCTTGTGGCTCCAGAGGTCTCCATTCTGATTGTGGATGATGTAGTCAATATCAAATACGACATATCCCCCATGGGTAATAATAAAAAGTTGAGTAAGAAACAAGGAAAACGGTGAGGAAGTTGAACATAGGAGTGAAGATGTAAAGTGAGGGTAAAGGAAGTAGAAAAGAGGATTCACTGGGAGGAGCCAGGGGAGAGGATGAAGGGGGAGAGGGATGGAGATATAGTAAGAAGTAAAGAGCGTGAGTGAGAAGTTAGGGGAGATAATGAGAACTGAGAGGAGAGGGTGAAAAATGAGACGAGAACGTGAGAAATAAGGGGTAGGATATAATATAAATGGAGGAAGTGAGAGTGAAAGGGGGGGGGGTATGAGGTGATGGGAGAGGGTGAAAAACTGGGGGAAAGGGCGGGAAGTGTAGGGAAGGGAGACGAAATTAAAAGATATGCTGAGAACTAAGGGAAGATCATGAGAAGATGAAGAAAGATAATGAGAAGACAGAAAAGAGGATACGAGCTGAGGACTGGCGGTGTGAAATAAGGGGAGCACGTGAGAACTGAGTGGACAGGGTGAGAAATGAGGAATGAGAATGAAAAGCGAGGAGAGTCAAGGTAATCGAGGGGAGAGAGTCAGCAGCATCCTCAGGAGAGGGGACAGAGAGGAAGAGTCGGGTGAGGGGACAGGTGCAGCTTTAGAGATCATTTTTGTGACGACCAGTTTATCCCTTTGTCCTTCTCTCACCTTCAATGTGCCTTCACTTCCACTTATCCTCTCTCCATGCTCCTCTTTCTTCCCCGCTTTCCCTTCTCCTTTCAGTTTTATGTATTTCCTTTCACTTATCTCCCACAGATTTTCCTCTCCTTTGTTCCCTTCATCTCACCCTCCCTTCAGGCACCTGCCACTCTCCTCTCGTTCTCTTCTTTACAACTTCCTCGGCTCTTTCCACGTTGTCTTCTGTCCTCCTCCCCATGCTTTCCTTTCATCTTAATCTTCACTTGACTCTTGATGGGTCTTCATTCTCATTAACTCTTAACTCTGACCGTCTTTCATTCGCCCGATATCACTTCTCTGTAAAATTTTACTTACCCCCGCTTTGCTCTGTCTGTCTGTCTGTCTGTCTGTCTGTCTGTCTGTCTGTCTTTCTGTCTCTCTCTCTCTCTGTCTGTCTGTCTGTCTGTCTGTCTGTCTCTCTCTCTCTCTCTCTCTCTCTCTCTCTCTCTCTCTCACACACACATATACAGAGAGGCAGAGGCAGCATGTCCATCACCTTGCTCTGCGCTGGCCATCCTTGGCCACAACTGGCCACACCTAAATAGTATCTTTATATGAGCCAAGCTCTGTACTAGGTTAAATTAAGTGATGATTTAATACAGTATAGCAAATATAAGCAAAAGTGTTTTCCAAATAATAGAATACATCCAATTAGTGCAAGACTCTGCTGATACATCATCAGCTGATTGTCATGTGTTACCAGGTGGGTAGCAGGGAGATGCAACTGGTAAGTACAAGTTATCTATCTAAGTGAGAATTACCACAAGATTAGCACCACCTTTAATAACGCGAATATGGCAGGAGTTAAGGAAAGGGATAAAGGTAGGAAACATGATGATGATTTCTACCCAGAACTGGTTGAAATGGAAACATACATCAAATTAATAGAGAAAGTGAATAAACTGGAAAAAAGTTTTCAAAGTATAATAGATGAAATAAATAAGCATCTACACACGCAATAAGGAAGAAAATGAAAAATTTGTAAATGATTTAAAAAAAAAAAAAAAGGAATTAAAAAAGACAAAAACAGATGAGCTGTTCATTAGGTAGTTTTACTTAGAAGGATGATTGTGAAATGGCAAGTACAGTTGTCAACCATGAGAGTATTATGGAAATCATAAATGATGCAATTAGGCAAGCAAACAGTCTGATATACTAAAGTAGTGATACTGAAAAGAAGATAACCCGGGTGAATGAAGTGATGAGAAGTTGCAAAGATGAAGCTGTAACTACATATGCTGAAATGGTGAAAGTAAGGAAAGACTTAGAAACAAAAGTCGAAGGAAGAGCATTAGAAAGGAAGTGAAAGAAATAATTAAAAACAACCCCAAACTGGTCAAAGATTCAGCAGATATCAGCAAATCTATATTAATCACTGCTGTAGATGAAGAAGAAATAAGAAACAAAATTTCGAGAGGGAAAAAGGAGACGACAAATATCATGAACATACGGTAGGAAGTATCAGAGAAAATCTGTGATAAAAACATAAGGGAACACAAAAGGCTGGGGAAATATGGGAGAAATAAGTCCAGGCGACTGAAAGTAACCTTCAAGAGTGTGAACACTGTGGAAGAATTACTACAAAATGTAAACAAACTCATGGAAAAGGAGGAATTTTTAAGAACGTGGATAAAGAAATGTCTAACTAAAGAGGAACTGAGAATGCTAAAAGAGAAGGGGGAGGAAACAAAAACGAAGAACGAGGAAAGATCAGAGGTAGAGTATTTTTATTTTTTTCCTTACAAAATAACTGGATTGCAGATATGAAAGTCGTACATAACCAACAGGGAATAAAAAGAAGGAATGTAGTAGGCTTAAGCCATGGCAAGTATGTAAACAAGGTGATTAAAGTGATGTACTCAAATGTAGATGGAATGGTGTCTAAATTACTATAGATAAAAGACTATCCCAAAGAAAAGGAACTATATATTATTTGCCTAACTGAAACAAAATTAACTCCAAAGATATCAGACGATACCCGAAGCTTAGAGGAATACAATATTTGGAGAAGAGGCAGAAATTTAAGAAAAGGAAGAGGAATTATAATCCTAACAAAGAAAAATCGACAAGTCAAAGGAATAGAACAAGATATACCCTCACAAGTAAAAATGATCGCAGTTGAGATTAAAACATCTGAAGGAAAATAATTGTGGCAAATTTATACATACCACCCAAAACAAACACTTGAGAAAGAGGCAAATGTGAAGACTTGGCAGAAAGTACAATTCAGATTTTATGAGCATTACTACACAGAATGGAAGTTGAATCTAAAAGCATTATATTAACTGGAGATTTCAATAAAAATTTAAATTGGAATATTATGGATGTAAGAAGCCAAGAAAGCTGTTGGGACCAAAGGTCCTGGATCTGGTTGCAGGAGTTTTTCCTAACACAGCATGTAAAGGAAAACACCAGAAAATGAGGACTTATGATCCATCAGTACTAGACCTTATATTTATATTGACAGTATAATGTATCATCCACTGTTTGGTAAAAGCGCCCGTGTAGTATTAAACTGCAATTTCATTATTGCATAATACATAGTTAGCAGTAATGAGTTAAAAAAAGAGGCTAAAGTACAAAAAGTAAAACTACCTTGGCCTAAAGAAGTACTTCTTAGAAACAGATTGGGAAAAGGAGCTTAGAGGACAAAATTTTAATGTTATATATAGAAAATTCTGTGATTTTTATTAAATAAAAGTCCAAAATTACATTCCTCAACACAAAGAAACAGAAATGAAAATAAAGAAATGGTTTAATACAGAATGTAAAAAAATCTAAAGAAAAAGAGAGATTTGCTGCGAAACAGATACAGAAGACACAATAGTGAGAGGGCATAAAACAACTATAAACAAGAAGTGATTATACAAGGATAAGGAGAGAAACTCAAAGACAGTTTGAAGAAGACATTTTAAATAAAAGTAGTGCACAATCTATTTTACAGCTACATCCGAAGCAAAACCAAAGTTAAAGATAAAATACAGTCCGTTACGTATAAGGGGATCATCTGCATACATGAGAAATATATTTGTGAAGCAATAAATTCAATTTTCCAACCAGTTTTTACAGAAGAAAATAACTGAAAGAGACGATATGGAACGTGCATGCTCACAAATATTACCAGATATACTGTACAAATATCAGAAAAAGAAGTACAGAAAGAGTTAAGGAAATTAGAGAAAGGAAAAGCATATGGTCCTGATGAAATTTTAGGTTGAGTGCTACATGAATGTACAGAAGAGTTAAGCATACGATTATATTTAATATTCAAGGAATCCTTAGGTCAAAGTAAACTACCTGATATTTGGAAGAAAGTGAGCATTGTTCCCCTATTCAAGAAAGGGAATAGACAGTATCCACTCAACTACCGACCACTATCATTGACAATGCTGTAAATAAGATACTAGAAAAGCTGATAAGAAAAGTTTGGGTACACCATCTAGAAGAACACAGTTTGAGAAAGGGAAAATCATGTGTTACTTATCTACTAAGTTAGAATGATTGAGTTACATAACATAGCAGAAAAGAGAAGGATGGGTGGACAGTGTCTATTTAGATCTGAAGAAAGCATTTGATGAGTACTGCATCAAAGACTTTTATGAAAACTGTACCATCAAGGAGATATCCAAGGCAACCTGTACTGTTGAATACAGGGTTCTCTCAGAAAACGGGAAATGAGAACAGTACTAAGGGGAAATTATTCATCATGGAGGGAAGTGACTAGCGCAGTTCCATAGGGCTCAGTGCTGGCACCAGTTATGTTTTTAGTGTATATAAATGACCTAGACAGTAACACTGGAAATGGAAGCTATCAAAATAGGTTTGCTGATGATGCAAAAATACATAGAAAAATTATTAGTTACACAGGTTCTTGCAGAGAGCTATAAGAAGAATAAAATGAATGGAACGCTACCAAATGAAATTGTGTGTGCCAAAACTATTCATAAATTAAAGGATATGTATGATAAAAATGGTTTAATACACGGGACAGTACTACCTTGACTCATCCATGTAAAGATACAATTAGGTAAGAACAATTAGGTAGGTAAAAACACACATAAGTATTCATTCTCATTTTCACCCGTACATCTATCACATATTCCTCTCATTTCTCTCCCCATCAGTAGCTACTGACAAAACCAAAACCGTTTGAGCTGACCTTGACCTGTGACCATGACCATAGCCTTCGACTTATTCTCAAAACGGAATCAATTTATCCTGTCTTGACCCTCGACGCTTTCAACAGTGGGATCAAATCTATGAGTTGTACTATTCATGCACTTACAAAGATAATAACACACACACACACACACACACACACACACACACACACACACACACACACACACACACACACACACACAACCTGACCCTGAATAGTACCACAATCACCCATATTACACAGGCTAGGCTCCAGGTGTTCCACGGCCACATCACGCAAATGTTGTAGCAACCTTATATATGACTGACAGGCCGGTGTACCATCAAATCGTAAGGACCGTGAAAACCTGAGGACGAGGGCACCAGGCACATCCCAAAAATTCTCTTCTCGGCTAATTTTCACCATTCATAAGTGTATTCATCGCCATAAAACCTACATCATCGTCTTTGTCGATGTTTTTTCCAGCTGATAAGCATGAAAAAAAGGGGAGAAAATCAACTACTAGCACCTTAAGGTGAGGAAAATATATACTCACGCACAGTTAAATGAATTCCCAACGTCACAGCTCGAAAGTTTTCTAGGACACCCTATAGTGTTAGGACATATATCGATAGATAATTTTATCCGCTTTCTAATGAGACCAATCTCATTGTTGTATGACGAGTAGTTGCAGAGAAAATAAGAAAAAAGCAAGAGACATTCTAAATTTGAAAAGGTTTTTCGTTACGGTGTACCTCCTAACTCTTAAGGTGCTACTATTTGATTTCCCCCCCCTTTTTTTCATGCTTATCAGCTGGAAAAACATCGACAAAGACGATGTTGTAGGTTTTATTGCGATGAATACACTTATGAATGGTGAAAATTAGCCGAGAAGAGAATTTTTTGGGTGTGCCTGGTGCCCTCGTCCTCAGGTTTTCACGGTCCTCGCGATTTAATGATACACCGGCCCACTCATTACGATTCTCCCGTGCCTAAGAACGAGGAAAAATTTGTAAGTATATATATATATATATATATATATATATATATATATATATAGGTAGTCCAAAAATACAAGCACAAGTTGCTTGTGTTCCCTTTTATTAATCCAAAGAACCTGCAAAATTTCAATTCTCTAATTTATTATTTAGTGGTTGCTCCAGTTTTCACTTTATGTTACCATCACATTATTGCACTTCATCATAGGGAAAAAGCATATTCAATATAAAAACGGAACATGGTCGCTAATGTTAAAATAAACAGTAAGCACATACTCAGAAAAGTTATTTCAGCACAATAAACCGTTATTTTTCAATGGAAGTGCTACTTAATGAAAGCCTCCTTCGAACAGTATGGAATGTCATGCTGATTCTGCCTTTTGACGGTCAGGATGTTGTACTGTTTATGTCTCACGTTCTTCATGAGGATCGAGTTGAATTTTGTTACAATAGAAATTGCACTTACAGTGCAGTCGTTGACAATTGTCATCTTATCACAGATCACATTGAACAATTTGTAGATGGGTCTTCATCCCATTCCTGGGGGATCTCCTGTAAAAGTCGGTCATCTTCTTCATCTCCATCTGGAAGGAGGGCTCCAACAATGCTCATAGTCTTGATTGTCATGAATTCACTCAGCAGCTAACAAATAGACAAGTTCTTGCCTTCAAGTCATTTCAGAGCTTTTTTCTTTGGAGGCCTCTTCAGGTTCTGAATCATAGCATTTTTCTTCGACAAGTTGATCCGTTTGTCAAAGAAGGCCAAGCCGATCATTCCCGAAATGTACCAGGGATGCCAGTTCGAAGCTGCAAGAGCTATCTCGGCAAGGATTCGCTCAGGCATGCCACTCTGGAGATGACATATGATAACAAGGTCGTTTGGGGGAGCATAACTGGCAATAATCGCTTCATTGCAGTACTTGACATAGGTGAGAGCAACAATGAGGCTGATATTGTGCATCGAATGCCTTTCCTGAACAGTATGCTTAAACTTAGCCATGAACATATTTAATTTGAGAGTCTTGACAGCTTTTGCCACCCACTTGGCTTGGTGGAGTGCACCAGGCGTTCGGATGTAAACTGAGCCATCTTGGACTTCACTCAAGAACAGGAAACCTTCAAAAAGAAGTTATGCGTAGTAATCTCTAGGATGGGATTTCTGCTCCAATGCTGACTTGAGATATTCGACTGCCATCAGAGAACTGCTGTACAAGATCTTCATCTTCTGTGCTTGGAATCCAACGGGCCTTATCTATGAATTTCCTCTGCTTCTGGAAACACACAAAGAGTTCAATGTTTGGTCCCGATGCTGGCCTGCATGCCTTCTTGAAAACGTCAGACAAGATGTTCTCATGAACTTGATGTTGACACGTTGCCCACAGCAGCTCTTGATTCAGACCTTGCTGTATCTTCACTTATGATCCATCAGACAGGCCAGTGTTTGAAGCAGCAATGTTAAACACTATTCCCCCAGATGTTCTCTTCAAAGCCGTGCTCAGACAGGCATCTGCTTGATCAGACCCGGTGCTACTGTTAACTTTTGTAACACCAAGCAGGATTTTTCGATCTTCCTCTCGACATCTGGACAGTAGCACGATTAACTTTCTCAGTTCGGGTTAGGCCAGGCAGCAGCTTTGTGTCCTAGTGTAAGATGAGAGGCATCGTTGGCAGCAAGTCATGTTTTTTGGCTTCAGCTACTGTCATTTCATGGTTTGATTGTGATGGATTGAACTTCTGGAGAGCGTCACTTAATTAAAGTTTTGACAAATCGCCTTTCCTAATGCTCCTATTGCAAACATCGCTGTCTTGTCTGATATATTTGCTTGAGTCAATGTCGAAGTCACCACAGGAGAAAGAAAAGTGTGGGCAGTCTCCTTGACCCTCTTTGGCGTACTTACTGTTCGACGGAGCTCTGGGGTAAACTCCAGATCGCTGACGCCTTCTACTTCAAGTGACGAAGAAGAAGAGAGGGAATCAGTATTCAACGAACTGATTGTCTGAACCATAGCTTCCTTGTCACCATCAGGCTTTTCTTTTCTTTTCTACTCTGTCTCCCCATGGGGAAGGGGGGATATAATACTTCCCCAGTATTCCCTGCTTGTCGTAAGAGGCGATTTAAAGGGACACTTTTATCTACATTCTTTTTGATCTCTTTCTTCCCTTGTACTTTGTCCAAACCCTCTTCATTTTACTTTCATTTAGTTAATTTCCTCTCTCCACTGTCTGGATCCTGCGAGCCACTGGCATTGGCTCCAGGGTAAAATATTTTTCTGCCTAAGAAATCTTGATGAACTCTGGTTACGAAGCAATGGCCCTTAGTTCCGTGCAGCCCTTAAGTGGGCAGGAGGTGCTAAGAATCCCACGCTGTAGAAATAAGTTTATATATCCAAAACGAACCTTAAGAATAGGAAACTGGAATGTTCGAACTCTCAATCAGGCTGGTAAGATGGAAGAACTTATTTCAGTGTTCAAGGAATACAAGATGGATATTTGTGCTCTTACAGAAAAGAGGTTGCTTGGAGTTGATAAAATGAATTTGGAAGATGGTATTACTATTTTGGTTTCTGGTAGGAGTAATGGAAATCATTACCAAGGAGTAGGATTACTGCTGAGTATGTGAGTTTGAATCAATTAATGAGCGTTTGCTTTATGCTCGTTTAAAATCTGACCATGGTAATATCAGTATGGTTGTAGGGTACGCCCCGACAAATGAGGCTGCTGATGAAATGAAGGATGACTTGTATGAGAAGCTTCAGGATGTAGTGAATAGAGTAGCAAGACATAATGTGTTAGTTTGCATTGGTGATTTTAATGCGATTGTTGACAGTAGTAGGGATGGCTTTGAAGATTGTATGGGTAAGGATGGTGTTGGTATAAGAAACGAAAATGGGGTGCGATTTGGAAGATTTTGTTTGGCAAATGACCTTATAATTGGTGGAACTATCTTTGGGCATAGAAAAATACATAAGACTACATAGATTTCACCATGTGCTAAATAGTGTAACCAGATTGATCACACTGCAATTAGCAGAAGGCATAGGAGTTATTTTCAAGATGCTTCCGTAAGGAGGGGGGCAGATATAGGTAGTGATCATCAACTTTTTGTGTCAAAGATTAAAATAAAACTTAAGAGAAACGTTAATTGTAATTGTACAGGAGGTAATAATTATGATTTTGATGAGCTGAGAAGTGATGAGAACACGAAGGAAATGTTACGGTGGGAATGTAGGACCAGGTTTCTAGTCCTGCAGACTTTGATGGAATCTAAAGATAATGATACTAATCTAATGTGGAGAGAGGTAAAAAAGCATGAGAGTGCTAAGGTTACTATTAAGAAAAAGGGAGAAGCGAGAAGGAAAAAGTGGATGTCAGATGAAACATGGAATGCAATTCTGAAAAGGAAAGAGGCGAAGTTAAGAAGTGAAGAACATGTTGATGGCCAGGTAATTGAAGTACTTAGAGCAAAGTACTGGAGTTTACATTCTGAAGCAAAAAGACTCGTAAGACGTGATAACAGGAGGCTATATGATGAAAAGGCAGCCGAGACAGAAATTAAAGTAAGTAAAAATGACGGTCAAAGCACAAGAGCAGCATACCAGGCCATAAAGGAGTTAACTGGGACTGAAAAGAGAGGAAGGAAATACCTGTACGAGATAGAAATGGTAATTTGATGACTAAAGATTTGGATATAAAAGGAATGTGGAAAGAGCAATTTGAATCTGTTCTAAATAGACCAATCCCAGCTGAAGAGGACATTTTGCCAGCCGAGAGAGATTTGCAGATAGAAACAGGGGATATAACCTTGGAAAAGGTAGCAAAATCTATAAAGGAGTTAAAGAATTGTAAGGCCCTGGGAGAGGATGGAATATTTCCTGAAATGCTTAAGGTGGAAAATGATGAGTTGCTGAATGCGCTTTTGAAACTTTTTAATGTGGCTTGGGTTAATGGTGGAATTCCAGAGGAGTGAAAAAATGGAGGTATTATAAAAATACCAAAAAAGGGAGATTTAAATGTGTGTGGCAATTGGACGAGGATAACTTTGACACCTGTAGTTGCAAAAGTCTTTTTTCCAAAATCTTGAACAGAATAGAGCCAGTAATTGATAAAAATTAAAGAGAAGAACCGGCCGGGATTTAGAAAGGATCGAGGTTGTAATTATCAGATTTTTATTGTAAGGCATCTAATGCAACAAGCTAATGAGCTGAAAATGTCACTTAGTATGTGTTTTGTGGATTTTGAAAAGGTGTTTGATAGTGGTTCGCATGGAGCTATGTTGAAAATTATGAGATTCTATGGTATACATGAAAAGTTTGTAATTATTAGAAGCCTGCATGAAGGTATTTTTTGTAAGGTAATGGTGGGTGGTTCTTTGAGTGATCCATTTGAAGTTAGGTTAGGAGTGATTCAAGGAGTTCTTTCGCCATTGCTGTTTGTTTTGGTTATGGATTATGTTATGAGAAAGGTAAGAAGAACAGGTGCAGGAATTAACTGGAAAGAAAATAAGAAGATGATGGATTTGGACTATGCTGATGATATTGTACTGCTTTGCGGAAGTATTTACGAGATGCAGAGGGTGCTTGATTGTCTGGTGGAGGAAGGAGAAAAAGCGGGATTGGTAATAAATTGTGGAAAGACTGAAATTATTAATATGAACGTGGAGAACCAAATCGATTATGTAATTGGAAATAATGTGGTGAAGAATGCAGAAAACTTTAAATATCTGGGAACGATTGTATCATCTAATGGATCATTAAACAATGACATTGAGGAATGGATTAGACAGGCTTGGCGAGGTGTTAGAATGTCGAAATCTGTTTGGAATAATAATATGCTTTCGGTACATACTAAAGTGAAATTTTACAAGTCCATGGTTAGACCAATTATAATTTACGGGCATGAGTCATGGTACAGTACAATTACAACAAATCAGAAATTATTAGGATTTGAGAATAAAATACTGAGAGGGATTCTTGTGGTAAAGTGGCAACACAGAGTTACAAATGAAAGAGTAAGTGATATTACGATAGTGGAACCAGTTAATGAATATGTAAGACTGACTCGCTGGAAGTGGATGGGGCACATATACAGAAAAGAAGGCAGTTTAATACAGGGTGTGCCAGAGTGGACTGCTAGAGGAAGAGGAGGTAGAGGTAGTCCGAGGGAAACGTGGTTGAGGACAATGAAAAGAGAAGCAGGAGAGGAATGTTGGTGGGACAAGAAGGAGATGGCAGGAGAAAAATATTGGTGGAGAGAGTTCATCAAGGCCCTATGCATCCCGTTGGGTGGCCCAGGAAATGATTGACTGATATCTATCTATCTATCTATTTATTTATCAATCTATATCTATCTACCTATCTATCTATCTATCTATATATAATTAACCCATCCATATTTATTCGTATTTCACGAATTCCCTAGTGATGTCATTTTATATATATATATATATATATATATATATATATATATATATATATATATATATATATATATATATATATATATATACTGTAGCACCAGTCGAGCAGGGCAGTACTCCCGAGGTGGATGGAAAGCTGATGACAGGGAGTGCTGGAGCTTCCGTTTCATCAGCCCTCAGGACTAGTTCCTGACCATCCCCTTTTGCTGAACTTTTTCAGTGACTCAGTTACACAGAGAGTAGGCCAGCATGCTCTCCAGTACAAATTTCTCTAACTATCTACACCAAACTACATGCACAGTACACACTACACTTCCTATTCAAAATTTAACTCAAAATGACGTCTCTTTACCAAGCCTCGGAGTCCCCAGGGGGGGGGACCATAAATGCCCCCACCATCCGCCCCTCTCCCGGTGATGACTCGAGGTGCCTGGAACCACTGTCTGACTCTCTTCTTCTTCATTTCTGCAACATTCGCGGCCTTTCCTCTAACTTTCGCTCTGTTGAGCACCACCTCTCCTCCTCTAAACCTCACCTCTTTTTCTAACTGAGACTCAGCTGTCTGAGGCAACTGACAGCTTACCCTTTTCTGTATCCTCCTACTTTCTCTATACTCATTTCAAAGCCAAAGGTGGCTGTTGTGTATATATACGCAACGACTTATCTTGCTCTCGTGTTCCTGAACTCGATTCTTCTGAATTCTCTACACTTTGGCTTCGGCTTTCCTGTCATTCTCTGACTAAATATATCTGTGCTGTTTACTTATCCCCTAATTCTACTGACTATCAAAAATTCTTCGACTATCTTACTTCTACGATGGAACACATTCTATCCATTTCTCCTTTCTCTGAAATCTCCATTCTAGGAGATTTCAATGTTCACCACCACCTTTGGCTCTCCTCTCCTTTCACGGATCCACCTGGTGAACAAGCCTACATCTTTTCTATCCTTAATGACCTAGAGCAGCTTGTACAGCACCCTACCCATACCCCTGATCGCCTTGGAGAGAGCTCCAACATACTTGACCTCTTCCTCACAATTAATCCTTCTGCTTACTCTGTTAATCCTTTCTCTCCGTTGGGCTCCTCCGATCACAACCTTATTACCTTAACCTGTCCTATCACTCCGGTACGGCCTGTGGACCCTCCAGGGAAACGTCGTCTGTGGCATTTTGGAACCGCGGACTGGGAGGCCCTCAGGCAGTACTTCTTTGATTTTCCCTGGAATGATTATTGCTTCCATGGCCGGGAGCCATCTGAGTGTGCCTTGCTCATTACGGAGGTTATTCTCTCGGGCATGGAAGCATACATTCCTTTCTCATATCCTTTGACTTAACGCAAGAAAGCCTTGGTTTAATCACGCTTGTTCTAATGCTGTCCGCAACAAGGAGAGGGCCTATGAAAGGTACCCGAGCCAACCCACCCCTGAATCACATCATCTTTACGTTTCTGCCCGGAATCGTGCTAAGTCTGTTCTTCGCTCTACTAAAAATAATTTCATCCATACTAAATGCTCTCAACTCTCCAACTCGAATTCTTCCCGCTCCTTCTGGCACCTTGCCAAAAATCTTTCTAACAACTTTACCTCATCATCCTTCCCTCCTCTTTTCTACTCTGATGGTTCTGTAGCTATTTCTTCTACTGATAAAGCAGATCTC